>NC_141025.1:11567500-11695000 GCF_052040795.2 Danio rerio
AAAGCGAGGTCCTGACTCTCTGTGGTCATTAAAAATCCCATGGCACTTCTCGTGAAAGAGCAGGGGTGTAACCCCGGTGTCCTGGCCAAAGTCCCTCTATCGGCTCTTACGATCATGGCCTTCCAATCTTCCCTTTCCACCGAATTGGCTCTATCACTGTCTCTCCTCTCCAACAATAGCTGGTGTGTGGTGAGCGCACTGGCACCGTTGTCCTGTAGCGGCCGTCGCATCATCCAAGTGGATGCTGCACCACCTCATGATTGTTAAGCGCTTTGGGTGTATGGCCATACATAATAAATGCGCTATATAAATACACATTACATTACATTACATTTAAAATTACCTCTTGTTCATTTTAATATATAATCTGTCTGATTTTGATTATCCAGCATTACTCAAGTCTTCAATGTCACATCTTTAAGAAATGTTCTAGTTTGCTGATTAGTTGCTTAAAAATGTTTTGTTAGTTTAATGTTGAAGATGGTTGTAGCAGATTTTTCATGTATTTAATAATAATAATATTGATAATAATAATAATTGGCATTTCTGTATTGAGTTTTTGCATGTTCTCCCCCTGTTGACGTGAGTTCCCCTACAGTCCAAAGACATGCGGTATAGATGAGTTGGGTAAACACAATTGGCCATAGTGTATGAGTGTTTGTGTGAGTGTATGGGTGTTTGCCACTACTTGGGGTTGTGGGTTGTGGCTGGAAGGTCATCCGCTGCGCAAAACATTGCTGAAATAGTTGGCTGTTCATTCCGCTGTTGCATTCCCTTATAAATAAATAGACTAAGCTGAGGGGAAAATGAATGAGAGGCATTTTCTATTCTTTTTGTTTTCGTTTTTCTATCTCTGTTTCATTAACACCAGTTCCCATCTTTATTCAACACACTACTGTAATCTCCTCAGCTCTGCTGTGCTATTTGGCATAATCATGCAGCTGATAAACTTCAGTTCAAGTGTTGCTCAATGGTCGTGTGCTGTTCTGACCGCAGGAGGAAGGCATGTGAAATGTGTTTGCTGCCTTTTTTGCCAGATGGCTATTCGCCTCCCATAGTCAATGAATTCATTGCTAATCTGCAGACTGAACGTATAAAACATTGAAAAAGCATTATGTTACATAAGAAAAATCATGATAGGAATTTTCTCAATCTACCTGAATAGAGCAGCAGTTCAGAAAAGCACAATTAAAGTTGTGAAATGTGGTTTACCTTGTGGACTATTTTCCCTATGAAGTCACGCAGTAGCTTTGTGTAAAGATTGAACGCACTGATTTGCAGGTAATCTTGCTATTTTTAGATTTTTTCATTTTTCAACAGATTTATTTGAATAGGTTTTTTAATGAATTAGTTTTGTTCACAGAAATAAGTCTCTGATGTCCCTGGAGTGTGTATGTGACATGTTTCAGCTCAAAATACCCCCCAGATAATGTTTTATAACTCTTTGAAACTGCCCCTTTAAGGCTTTTATCCTAATTGTGTCATTTTGGTGACTGTCGCTTTAAATTCAAATGAGAATGTGCTGTTTTCAAAAGAGGGTGGAGCTAAAAATTCCTACGTGTCAGCATAGTGGCAGATTCAAAGACAAGACTAACCTATGCTAATGAGGGAGAGATCGTCATTAATGAGCTGGGCTTTTCTGATGAGATGTACAAGGGAAAATGTCAATCAAAGTTTTTATCAAGTGTGATTTTATCTGACTGTTGCCTTATAACTGTTTTGGCCCTTTCTAAAAGTAATTTTTGCATAATAGGTCCCCCTCAACATTCAGAGAAGATTTTAATTCAGAGATTATTTTTCTTCACATTTTCTGTCATGATAACAGATTTTTACTAACTTTTTTCAGTACACTAGTATTCAGCTGAAAGTGCAGTTAAAAGTCATGAAAAAATATTTAATTATATCCTCAATTATTAAGATTAATAAATATAACTTTTTTTAATTGTAAAAACTGCTTTTATTCCTGCCAAACTAAAATAAATAAGACTAAGAAAAAAAGTATATTAGGACATACTATGGATATTTCATTCTCTATTAAATATCCCTAATAAAAAAAATAAATAAATAAATTGTACAAGAATTTCACATAGTATATTTATACTGTTTATTTAGTTTATCTTTAATTATTAAAAATTGTTGAGCACAGATTCTCAAACTCTGTCCTATAGGTCCGGTGTCCTGCAGATTTTAGCTTCAACTGGCTCATTCTGAAAACGCAGCCCTATATACATTTTTGGAGATCACGAATTATGTAGCCAGAACTACTTATGGCTGCATATCATTTTTAAAACAAACGCTACAGGGCGGTATAAGACTGTTCTTTTTTGCGCTTACCAGCTGATCGCTTATCTCCTTGTGGACGGCTTTTCCATAGTTACCAGTTTGTTCAGTAGCTCTCCATGTATGTCGGTGGACTTGAGACGCAGAGAGGAGTTGATCACGATGACGGGGTTTGAGTCCAGCAAAGAATGGTTCAAAAAAGTGGGTAAGACAAAAACAGAAGCCTAAAAAAGCAAATAACAAAGGCAAAAATGTGGTAAAATCTATTAAAAAAAAGTAAAAATTAGGTGGTTTTTCTTTTAATGGATTGCTTTTGAAAGCTGTTGGTTGGGTTTAGAGAAGTGGGTTGGTGGTTCAATCGGTGCTTTTGAAAAACATTATTAATTGGGTTTAGGGAAGGAGGAGGGTGGGTCAGTCAGTCACCCGACAGCAGCCTGTGATGGATTTACTCCAAAACAGCAGGTGTGAATGGCACTCACTACCTCAATAGGCATTTGTGATCTGAAAAAGCATACACAGCAGTCTCTGGTGAATTAGCATTAACAAAAACTGCAAAAAAAAATAAAATAAAATAATTACCTCATGGGACGTATTTGGCAATCTCTAGAAATATATATAGCAAATGTTTTCAGAATGAGCCTGGGTTGCACCTGCAAGGATAGCCTAGAATTCTGGCCCAGATTTGGCATAAATCTGGCACAGCAGGCATTCATCCTTCATTGGCATACATCATGTGGGCCAAACATGGCCGGGTTTGGCAGAGGTGGCACCGATTTTAAGGCGGCACACAATACTTGGGCCAGATGTAAAATGTAGTATTTGGCCCAGATGTTAATAATTGATATGTGGGCCATGTAAGTTTGGTCTATCTTGACCCATATTTAAAATGCATGTTTATTAATGTCAAATAAAGAAAACAATTTTACCAATCAGGACGCTTTGAGAAAAAGCACGCCCACAGCAAGCCTAAAGTGCAAGGATTCATGGGTTTATCAATTTAATTGCAATCGTAACACACCAACATATCTGGCCCAGTTCAGGCCCAGTAATGGGTTGTTAACTTGGCTGAGACTAGGCCCAGAGATGGTCCATGTTAGGCCCTTGTATGGAAGCCAAACTTGGTCCAGTCATCTACCATTATTCACTGCGGCATGTGGGCCAAGCAAACACTGATTGTGTGGGCCAGAGAAATTTTGCTATGTGGGACGCTTCTAGAAAGCCTAGTGTACAGGTGTCAAATCCAGTTCCTGGAGGGCCAGAGCTCTACAAAGTTTGTTTCCAACCCTGCTTCCACAACATACCGAGATTGAGAACCCCTGTTGTCGAGGCTTCCACAAGAATAACTGATGCCCTACACTATGTTAGAAAATGTTTATACTCTCAGAGTGTTTACATCACAAACAATTTCTAAAAATGTTAATGCTTTTCTTCTACGTTTATGAAATGTTTTTGCACACTGTATAGATGTCAGTGTTGCCAAAATAATTGCCAATAAGACAAATCTATGAAAACTCTGAAACCCACACCAACACATGCTAACTCCACACAGAAATGCCAACTGGCCCAGCCAGGACTCAAAACAGCGACCTTCTTGTTGTGAGGTGACAGTGCTAACCACTGAGCCACCACCCAATAGTAAACCTAAAAATGCTAAAAAAAAAATAAAATAAAATTGTAATTGAGCATTTCAGAGGCATATAGCCAGTCTCTGTGAGTTCAAATGAACTTTAACCAATAATGTTTGCCTTAGATATCAGTTTGATTTGTTTTCATTGTTTCCTTTCCAATTTAGCAAATGAGTACTACTATTAAAGCCTCTTGGAAGTTCTGACCCTAAATCAACACATCTTAAACTGCGAGACAAAATGTGCTTTAAAAAATCAATTCAAATGAGCATTTCAGAGCCTAATGTGTAATTGACATATCAACAGCATTTGAATAAATCCCTCGAGCCACATTCTTCGCCTATATTCAGATGTTGCACCGCTGCCAAATTGCCAGTTTGTGGGGGAATGAGAGAGTGTGGTGCAGACGGGAAGGCGATATAATTAGGGCTAATTCTCTGTTTTCTGTGCCTATGATAACGGGGTAAATCACAGACTCTCACAACTCAGTCCCAGCGTAACAGAACGTCTTTAGAAGGATACGAGACGCCTACAGACTTTCCAATGCAGAGATTATTTCAGGGAAATAGAGAACTTTTTTTTTTTTTGCAATGTGGAAACAAGTGTGTTTTTCTGTGAATGTGGAAGATGTTAGGTGCTATAGGTAAATGACTATAGATGAAAAAAAAAGTTGTTGTTGCTTTTGTTCTCTCTCTCTCTCTTTCTCTCCCTCTCTCCCTATCCCCCAATCTTGTCTCACCTGTTGGCAATTAAGAGATCTGGGGCATGGGGCAGTATGAGAACAAAGAGAGACTGAGCCAAACACTAGTAGGTTAAGGCTGCTCTTACTTGGTTCTCCTGCCCGAGACAAGCTTTTGTGATAATAATGTTGGGATACTTGTTGTTATGTTAAAAATCCTCTTGTTAGTGAACAATATAGTGAAAATTTGACTTTAAATTCCCTTTTATTATTTCTACTTTATATTTTTGGTTTTGTTTCAACGTTTTGGAGAAGTATGGAGGTGGATGTCTCTTTTTTGTTTTGATACATTTATTTTTCTCCTGTTTCTGGTACAGAGGGAGCAAGGTGTTTTTTTTTTAATTTTATTTTGAGAGTTTAAAAAAGTTGCTTCCTCAATCTGTTAGATCTGTTGTTTGTTGTTTTGGCATTATCCCCTCCTGAGTATTTTTTAAACCTACCATTACCCTTAGTCATTTTTTATTCGGTAATCTGTAAATAAATGTACTTCTTTTTTTGGACATTTTATTTGGTGTGAGTTATTGTTGGAGTGGTGGGACAGAAGACAGATGATGATTGTTGGCTGCCTTGCTCTTTCGTCTTTTTATTTATTTTTATTTAGTTATAATTTCTATTTTCAAAATTGGCCCTTATTTTTTTTAAATGGGAAAAATGTAATACGTTTTATTTTATTTTACCTTTTATTTTAAATTGTTTTGTGTTTCCCTGGCCCTCCCTAGGGGAGGCACATAACAATTGCTTTTAAAAACAATTGGTTGGGTTTAGGGAAGAATGAGGGTGGGTCAGTCGATCGGTCAGTTCGTCAATGAGTCGACAGCGGCCTCTGGTGGGTTTACGTGAGAACAGCAGGCGCAAATAACAATTTTGAGAGAAGTTTGAGATCTGAAAAAGCATGCACAGCGGCCTCTGGTAAATTCAAGAAAACAAAAATTGCAACAAAAAAAAAAAAACATACCTCCTTGGATGAATTTGGAACTCTCCAGAAAATGTATATAGCGGTACGTTTTCAGAATGAGCCTGGGTTGTGTCTATCTGTACATGTTTGACACAAACTAGTCTAATCTACAGTAGCTACTGTTTATCCAGCCAACCTTTTGTCTCGCTACAATCCAACCCGTTCTTTAAGATCTCAAAACTCAGGGCTTCTGTTGGTACTTAGATCAGCAAAGTTGAGTAAAGGAGGTTGATACTTCTCATTTATGGCTCCTAAACTCTGGAATAGCCTTCCTGAAAATGTCAGAGGCTCAGATAAACTCTCGCAGTTCAAAACTAGATTAAAGACCTATCTGTTTAGTAAAGCATTCACTCAGTGCATCACTTAGCGGTATGAAACATGAATGTGCCCAACACAGGTTTTTGCATCTTGTTTATATACACTATAAACAGCAGCTGCGCTAATTATCCTCTTTATTCTGTATTTTCACCTGGGGGTTCAATCCAAGACCAGCGACGAGATGATCTCAAGGTTTCCAAAATCCTGGACCAGGCCGTATCCTGACCAGCTGCTGTGGTGGTCATGGAGGAGTGGAGAGCGTGAGACTGATTCCTGTGATGCTCCAGGGACAGACGAGTCTTCGCTGAGGACCTGCATTCTCCAGCCTCCAGATCCTAGACTGCAGCTCTGCAAAGGACATTTGGCCATGGGAGAAATGGTCATGCCCAACTGAGCCTGGTTTCTCTCAAGGTTTTTTAATTCTTTACTTTCGCCAATTGATGAAGTTTTTTCTTCGCCGCTGTCGCCACTGGCGTGCATGGTTCGGGATCTGTAGAGCTGCGCATCGGTGGATTTACTCTTCAGTGTTTGAACTCTCAGAAGTGATTATTAAACTACACTGAACTGAGCTAAACTGAACTGAACTTAAACTCTGAAAACTGAATTGACGCTGTTTTAATTTACTATGATCTTCTATGTGAAGCGGCTTTGACACAATCTACATTGTAAAAGCGCTATACAAATAAAGGTGAATTGAATTGAAAAACAAGGCAAACTCAAGGATGTGTTACGGCACTAAATAACCTGTAGGTTATTCAATATTGTGACACAAGAAAACAAACTGACATTGTGTAATTAAAAAAATTAATAAAAATTACTTATCGCATTGGAAAACCATTATCCAGACCTGGCTGCTGCTGACGATGATACAATCACATAATACGTAAGACTTACTTTTGTCTCCTCTCCCCTACTACAACTATTGCCAGTAAAGTCTCCTTCATGCCAGATCTTACATGTGGAGCAGTGATGTTCTGTGGTTTCCCTTAGGAAGCTGTTCTCTTATTTCCCATCTCTCGACCTCGGGCCTTTTAAACGTTCCTTCGAGCTATTCTGTTGATGAAGGTTAATCGAAAACAATGGCTAGCTGCTGGGATTTGCAAAGCAGTCACATTTAATCCCCTCGTTCACCGTGAGATAAACTCTGGATTTTCCACAGGATCTTCTCTTAATTTGGCCAGATTATCTACAGTGGATGAGTCCCACCAGCAAATATAGCGGCACAGCTTGCTACTGGGGGCTTAAGATAGAAGTAGTGCATATTTGGGGACGTGTTTGTACAGCGGGATCGAGATATTTGAGGCCACACTGAAAATAGCTTCTTTTTTCTTTTTTTTATGATAGTAGGATTTTTTTTCCTAGATGAAAATGCTAGTAGATCAGCAGTTTCTGACCGGCTTGTCTGGCACTAACTTCAATCACCCTTTCGTGCACATTCTGACTCAGTTTGAATATACAGATACATTTTTAATGTTTTAACTCACCCACCCCAGACCTATTTTTATTTCCAACCCAGGCCCATTCTAAAAATGTACCACTATATACATTTCTGGAGAGCGGCAATTATGTCCCAGGATGTACTTTTAATTTGATCTTTTTGTAGTTTTTGCTTTTGCAAACATCCACTAGAAGTCGATGATTACGCATTTTGAGATCTCTAATTTCTCTCTTGAGTACCATTCACTCCAGCTCTTCCCAAATGAATCCACCAGAGGCCACTGTCGACTGACTGACTGGATAACTGACTGACAGACCAATCGACTGACCCACCCTCCTTCTTCCCTAAATCCAACTGATAGTGTTTTCAAAAGCAATCCAGAAAAAGAAATTTCTAATATATTTATATTCTTATATATTTATAATTCTTATATAATATTTGTTATAAAAATAATTTTATTAGTCCCAAAATAAATTAATAAGACTTGTATATAAAACAGAAATTTCCCTTCTCTGTTAAACATCATTAAGGAAATTGGAAAAATAATTAAAATTGATTTGAAAGTCTAATTACCTTCAAATGTATGTCTTATTTTGTTATCATTGTTTTACTTTTTTAACCTAATTTTGTGTCAATTTTGTTTCCAGATCTTAAAAAAAAAATTCCTGAACATATTTAATGCCACATACCCTTAAAGAAACATGGGGATGGAAGAGAAATAACATTTTGGCCCTTGTGCATAGATTAACCAAAATAAATCCATTCCACCAAGGAAATTTTCACATAATTTTTTTTTTCATACTTGAGAAACATTGTGTTAACTTGGAAAACTTTTAATATGAGGTAGGATAAAAACTATGTTTCAACACAATTGTGTTGGTTAGGAATGAAAACGTTTGCATTCGACTTAGAATAGTTGTATAATTTACAAAGAAGTTTTCATTTCACCAAAACTTTGTTTGCAGGCCTGTTTTAATACAAGGGATGCTGTTTTTTTATTTTATTTTTTTTAATAAAAACTTTCACATTCACTCACAGAAATTTTGCATTGCCTTTAGGAATTGCCCTTAGCATTTGTTCTCAAAAGTTTCAATATGAGTGAAAATATACATTTGAAACATTTTTGATTTGTTTTCTTGCGAAAAAAAAATGCATTCCATCATGAATATTTACAGTTGTTTACAATTTTTTTTGCAAATAGGAAAGTTTGTTTGCTAGAAAGAAAATTGAATTCTCATGACTTCTTACTGTATTTGAATTACTGTACTGTATTAATTACATGCTGACTTTATTACTGTATTATTCACTTAATATATGTATTACTGTATTTATATAATATTATATATATATATATATATATATATATATATATATATATATATATATATATATATATATATATATATATATATATATATATATATATATTATGCAAGCAAGTAAAAAAAAACATAAATCTTTCAAGAAGAATTTGCTTTCTAACTTTTTTCTCTGCCAAATGCAAATGCAAAACCATTAGAGTATCCTTTCTGGTCACACTTTATTTTGATGGTCCGTTTGTTGAATTTAAGTTACATTGCATCTACAAGTCAACTAATTCATATTAGATTATAAGTAGACTGTTAGGTTGGGGCTGGGGTAAGGGTTAGGGTTAATGTAAGTTAACATGTACTTGCAAAGTTTCTTATAGTCAGTTAAATGTCTGTTGAAGGAGCAGTTTAACAGATATTAAGCAGACAGTCTACTAATACTCAAATGGACCATCAAAATAAAATGTTACCTAATTTCCCACAACATCTCATTATGGCCTTGCATACAGTAAATATAATACAGATACTGTAAATTGCAGATAAAATGGAACTTTCGAAAGAGAGAGAACGTTGGGCACATTGTGTCAAAATTGAATGATTCATAACCTTTATAAAAATTTAAAGATAAGATAAAAAATGTGAATAAAAATATTAATAAAAAAAATCAAAAATGCCTCCAACCCCAGCCACCCAATCCCCAAAAAGCAAAGTGGAGGTCCAAACATTCACTATTGGTTTTAGATTAAAACAATGTTGTAATAAGAAAAAAATAAAAATAAAACAACATCAATTGATCAACTGAACAAAATAAAATGTTTTTAACAAAAAGATTGTCTTCATAAACGTTTGTTTTAGACAAACGAAAAATTGAAAAAGCTGAAGTTCCGTAGAGCGATAATTTTTTTTACTGGCTAAAAGTAACTGATGGATAGCATTTGCAGAACGTCCAACACTCGACTGATTTGTTTAGAATTTAGTAACTATAATTTTGACTTTTTATTCAGTTCGTGTCTCATTTTATTTGTAACACTGTAAGCTGACATTGTCTTGCTTTTACTACAAAGACACTGTTTTCGCGCGTAAGTAACATAGTAAATGTAATGTAAACAATAGGTCTCCGGATGAAATGGTGACATAAATCGTGATGTACAATAATGAATGTGTGCGTGTTTGTGTGTTGTTATTATGATATGATATGTACTCCATATCTCAAAAGCATTTTCTGTACACAAATTTAGAAAAATAACTTTTTTATAAGCTTCCTATTGAAAAAAACCAATTTGAAAGAACCTAAACATATATGTTTTAATATAGGTTTTGATATAGGTTTTAATATATGTGAAATACAGTTGAGGTGAGAATTATTAGCCCCCTTTTGAATTTCTTCTTCTTTTTGAAATATTTACCAAACTATGCTTAACAGAGCAAGGAAATGTTTACAGTATGTCTAATAATATATATATTTTTTTCTTCTGGAGAAAGTCTTTTTTGATTTATTTCGACTAGAATAAAAGAAGTTTTTAATTTTTTACCATTTTAAGGACAAAATTATTAGCCCCTTTAGGTTATATATTTTTTTCTGAACCTACAGAACAAACCATCATTATACATTAATTTGCCTAATTACTTTAACCTGCCTAGTTAACCTAGTTAAGCCTTTAAATGTCCCTTTAAGCTGTATAGAAGTGTCTTGAAAAATATCTAGTCAAATATTATTTACTGTCATCATGGCAAAGATAAAATAAATCAGTTATTAGAAATGAGTTATTAAAACTATTATGTTTAGAAATGTGCTGAATAAAAATCTGCTCTCTGTTAAACAGAAATTGGGGAAAGAATAACTGGGGTCTAATAATTCAGGACCTCAACTGTTTATAAAATTGTCCGTTTTCCCTATTTCATATGTACATATATGTTTACATGTTCACTTATGTGCTAGAGTTAAATTCCATAAAATGCCAATTACATGTGATCTCAATTTCAAGTGTTTGCACATACATTTTTTCTTCCATTTTTTTCTTTAGTTAGTTCTTAGTTATTGCCTTGATAATAGAACAAATGAGTTAGGCATCATGTATGATGCCAAAGTGAGATATGAGCTATATAGGAGACAAATCTGGTCTGTACATAGAGGGCTTATATGTGGATGTAAACAAGCAATACAGGAGATCTATATGGCCTGTATATGCACATATATGCACCTCAATTTTGCCAATATGTGGCATATATACTGCAAATGGGTTTCATATATGCTCATATATTGTCATATAGTTTCTTTCCATGTGGGATAACTAGCTACAACTGCTGCTTGAGGGTTGTAGATTTAGACTGATATATAGTTTGTCAAGATTAATTGTGGTCTTTTAGATCAGGGGTGTCTAAACTCGGTCCTGGAGGGCCGGCGTCCTGCAGAATTTAGCTCCAACTTGCTTCAATACAGCTGCAAGGATGTTTTTAGAATGGCTAGTAAGAGCTTGATTAGATAGCCAGGTGTGTCTGACTGGGGCTGGAATTAAACTTTGCAGGACACCGGTCCTCCAGGACCAAGTCTGGACATGCCTGTTTTAGATGTAATCTATTCGTAAACACTGACAGTGCGTCCATGTCCTGATGAGGAGATATGATTACTTATTTGTTATTAAAATAAATAGCATATTTAAATCAACATATTTATTTGTTTTGATAGACTGTTATGCTAGTTATTTCATTTGTGACATTGTTTTTAGAGGAAATAAAGAATCTAACAAGCTCGACATTCCCTCTCGAAAGAGATCACAGTGCTGCCTGTAATCTGAAGACTTCACACACTACATCTGTTTTTATTCTTACATTCCACCACTACTCTGCTGCCTGCCCGATATGCTGAACATGCTCCATAATCTGAAATAATATTGAGGCTTTTTATTCTCTTCTCTTCATTCATCTAAAGCGGCTTTGACTCGATCCCCATTGTGAAAAAGGGCTATAGAAATAAATCTGACTAGACATTCAAATGGAATCTGCAGGTTAACAGCGGAAGTTGATTAAAATACATCAAACGAGTGTCATTTACATCCCAATCCAATCTAAACGCATAAAGCAGGGCTGATTGTCGGACTCTCCTCGGCCCCAGCGCGGGTGCGATTCTTCCTGCCGAGAATCGTGATGAGTGATATTGTGAGCCACTAAGAGTGGGTGGCGTAAATAAACTCAATTTCATACTCTCGCAAGGCTGCGGCAGATGCCTGGGGCAGATGATGTAAATACAGAGGATCCTCGGCTCGGCGCCCGGAGAGAGTAAGACTGATAATAATTACCACTACACATTATGACAGCGACACGTCCCCTTCCCCGATGTCACCACTTACTGCTTTCCTACCCATCACAGTGTGGAGACGGCCGGCATGAGCCATAGTCTTCCTTTGCTGATACAGGATAAAGTCCCACTGAATCACATCTAACTTTTTTGGGTGCTGGTATCAATATCTCAGCAAGCTTTTTTTTTTTTTTTTTTTAAAGGTGTCTAATAGATGTTTAAAGACCTCTTAAAATAGTTATGTTGGCTAAAACAAGGCTAAATTCGGGCTGGCAGTAAAAGTCTAATAGACATCTAAGAATAGGCCAAAACTAGACTAGTCATCACATGAACAAAAACGTAATGACTACACATACAGCTGAAACCAGAAGTTTACATACACTGTATAAAAATGCACATAACCATTTAAAAAGAAGTCAGATGTTATTGTGGCTAAACTTTTTCTCTTCTAGTAAGTTAGGATTATCAAATTTGTTTCTGTTATGCTTAATAGCAGAATAATGAGAGAGATATTTTTTGAGAAATTGTTAAAACTTTTCTTGACAGTCAAGTTTACATACAATAAGATTATTCTGCCTCTGAAACAGCTCAGATGATGGTGTCAAGGTTTTGGAAGTTTATGATTGGCGAATTGACAACATTTGAGTTGATTGGAGGCACGACTGTAGAATAGTAATTAAGGAAAACTTCAAACACACTGCTGCCTTATGTGACAACAAGGAAAAATCAGCAAGCCGGAATCAACAAAAAAGCCAGATTACATTTTGCTAAATTACACTGGGAAAAAGACTAATTTTTGGAGACATGTCCTGTGGTCTGATGGAACTAAGATTGAACTGTTCGGCCATAATGACCAGTGTTACATTTGGAGGAAAGGGGAAAGCTGACAAGCCTAGGAACAACATCCCAACTGTGAAGTATGGGGGCGGCAACATCATGTTGTGGGGTTTTTCTGCAGGAGGGACTGGTCCACTTCACAGCATAGATGGCATCATGAAGGAAGAACATTATGAAGAAATATTGAAGAAACATCTCAAGACATCAGCCAGGAAATTAAAACTTGGCCACAAATGGGTCTTTCCAAACAGACCATGGCCCTAAACAAACTGCATATGAGTTAAAACGTGCTTTAAGGAAAACAGAGTGAATGTTTTGGAGTGGCCATCACAAAGCCCTGTTCTCAATCCTATAGAAAATGTGTGGGCAGAGTTGAAAAAGCTTGTGCAAGCAAGACAGTCTACAAATCTGACCCAGTTACACCAGTTCTGTCAGGAGGAATGGGACAAAATTCCATCAAGCTATTGTGAGAAGCTTGTGAAAGAATACCCAAAACACTTGACCAAAGTTATATATTTCAAAAGCAAAGCTAAAAAAATTCCAATGAAATGTATGTAAACTTTTGACAGTCTAGAAATCAATAAAAATGTTTTTTTTTTTTTTTTTTTATTCTCTCGGTATTCTGGCATTAAGCAAATGTAAATCATTTAGCCAATCTTAGTTTCGATCATTTTCCTATTTAAATCTAGACACTTCTGTTGTTACCTCAAGTACTAAGACCGATGGAAAATGAAAAGTTGCTATTTTCTAGACTGATACCGCTAGGAAGTATACTCTTATTCTAGCGTAATAATTGAGAAATTTTGCCTCCATACCATGGCTGCAGCTGGAGCAAAGAAATTACACTGTACAACTGGGACCAATCAGGCGACCATCTTGAAAATTAAATAGACTATTTCCATATTGAACAACAAACAGTAACTTGACTTCTAGTTAATCATTTGGTATCAAAAGTGGCTTATATGAAAGGCAAAGGCCTCTAAATTATGCTTATTTTACCAAATAAACAGAAAGGAATGACTACACATATTTAATTTTGAACTATTTAATTAGGACAGTAAGGTCTGACTTTGCTTAGACAAAAGTCTTGTCATCTAACAGAAATAATGTACAGTGTAGAATATAAAGTCATGGTGCAGTGGAAAAGCATTAAAATTGTATATGATTCCCTTAAGCTTAGAGGACTGCATCCATACATCTCTACAATGACTCAAATTACTTATTAATAAAGTCACTGGAATGGCAAAGAAAGCGTTCTTGCAGGACTCCCAGAGTTCATCAAGATTCTTTGGATTCATCTTCAATGCCTCCTTCATCTTGCCCCATACATGCTCAATAATGTTCATGTCTGGTGACCGGGCAGGCCAATCCTAAAGTACCTTTACCTAATTTGCTTACAATAACTTTGATGTGAAGGCTGAAGTATGAGAAGGAGCGCTATCCATTTACATTTACATTTACATTTAGTCATTTAGCAGACGCTTTTATCCAAAGCGACTTACAAATGAGGACAAGGAAGCAATTTACACCACTAAGAGCAACAATGAATAAGTACTAAAGGCAAGTTTCAGGTCTGTAAAGTCTAAGAAGGGAAGTGTTAGTAAATTTTTTTTTTTTTTTTTTTTTTTTTTTTTTTTTTGTACAGTTAGTGTGATATTCAAATAGGCAATTGCAGATTAGGAAGTGAAGTGGAGACTAAATAGTTGAGTTTTTAGTCGTTTCTTGAAAATAGCGAGTGACTCTGCTGTTCTGATGCAGTTAGGGAGTTCATTCGACCAACTGGGCAGATTGAGCGTGAGCGTTCGCGAAAGTGATTTTTTTCCTCTTTGGGATGGAACCACGAGGCGACGTTCATTCACAGAACGCAAGTTTCTGGAGGGCACATAGATCTGCAGAAGTGAGTGCAGATAAGAAGGTGCTAGGCCAGAAGTCACTTTGTAGGCAAACATCAGAGTTTTGAATTTGATGCGAGCAGCAACTGGCAGCCAGTGCAAACGGACTAGCAGCGGAGTGACATGTGCTCGTTTAGGTTCATTGAAGACAACTCGTGCTGCTGCATTCTGGAGCAGTTGAAGAGGCTTGATAGAGTTAGCTGGAAGCCCAGCTAGTAGAGAGTTGCAGTAATCCAGTTTGGAGAGAACAAGAGCTTGAACAAGGAGTTGAGCTGCATGTTCAGATAAGAAGGGTCGGATCTTTCTGATGTTATAGAGTGCAAATCTGCACGATCGAGCAGTTCTAGAAATGTGGTCAGAGAAGTTTAGTTGGTCATCAATCGTTACTCCAAGGCTTTTCACCATTTTGGATGCAGTAATGGTTGCCCCATCCATCTGGATTGAAAAGTTATGGTGTAGAGTCGGGTTGGCAGAAACTACAAGCATTTCCGTTTTTGCGAGGTTCAGCTGAAGATGATGATCTTTCATCCAGTGTGAAATATCCAACAGGCAGGCTGAGATACGAGCTGGAACCGAGGGATCATCAGGATGAAAAGAGAGGTATAGCTGGGTATCATCAGCATAGCAGTGGTAGGAGAATCCATGTCTCTGGATGACTGGTCCTAGAGATGATGTGTAGATGGAGAAGAGAAGTGGCCCAAGAACAGAGCCTTGAGGTACCCCAGTGTTTAGATGCTGTAGGTTGGACACCTCTCCCCTCCAAGACACCCTGAATGACCTGTCAGAGAGGTAAGATCTGAACCATTGTATAACAGTGCCCGCAACGCCCAGTGACTCAAGCGTAGATAGCAGGATCTGGTGGTTGACAGTGTCAAAAGCAGCTGACAAGTCCAGCAAAATGAGGACTGATGATTTAGAGTCTGCTTTAGCCAGTCTGAGATCCTCCACGACCGAGAGCAGGGCAGTCTCAGTTGAGTGGCCTTTCTTAAAGCCGGATTGCTTGTTGTCCATGAGATTGTTTTGAGTAAGAAAGTCCAGGACTTGATTGAACACTACTTTCTCCAGAATCTTGGCCATGAATGGAAGCAGGGATACTGGTCTGTAGTTTTCAAGTAGCGTATGGTCCAGGTTGGGTTTCTTTAGCAGTGGGGTTACCCTAGCCTGCTTAAATGTAGTGGGGAATAAACCAGAGTCAAGAGATGTGTTAATTATGTGAGTCAGTGTTGGTATGACTGCAGGAGAGATGGCTTGCAAGAGATGAGAGGGAATGGGATCGAGTGGACAGGTGGTTGCATGGCTAGATAGCACAAGTTTGGACACCTCAGACTCAGAGAGCTGAGAAAAAGAGGTGAGTGTGTGTGGTGTTGGTGTTGTATCTTGCGTGTTTGTTGTAGGTGCAGCAAATTGAGCACTGATTTTTGCAGTTTTGGTGCAGAAGAATGTAGCAAAGTCATCAGTAGTAAGTGTGGAGGATGCGGGTGGAGGAGGAGGATAGAGGAGGGAGGAAAATGTTTTAAAAAGTAGGCGAGGATTAGTGGCATTGTTGATTTTCAGACGGTAATACGTCTGCTTTGCAGAAGTAACCTCAGCTGAGAAAGAGGACAGAAGAGTTTGGTATGTTAAGAGATGTGCAGGATTTTTAGTTTTCCGCCAAATTCTCTCCGCAGCCCGAAGTTGAGCGATGCTCACGGAGAGCATCCGAGAGCCAGGGTGCAGGAGGACTGGCACGGGCTGGCCTGGATGCAAGAGGACATAATCGGTCTAGACATGATGCTAGTGTGGAGCAGAGTGTATTAGTGGCACTGTTCGAATCAAGTGCAGTGAGTTTGCGAGATGGAGGAAGAGAGTCTGAAACAATGGTGGATAGTCTATTGGGTGAGAGAGATCGTAGGTTTCTGCGAAAGGTAACCAGTGTAGGAGTGTGTGGCGGCTCAGGAGTAATGTGGATGTTGAGAGACAGAAGGAAATGATCAGATATTTGTAGTGGAGTTACTATTGTTTGATCAGTGAAGCAGTGTCGTGTGTAAATAAGGTCTAGCTGATTACCTGATTTGTGGGTAGCAGAAGTAGGTGCTCTTTTTAGGTCAAAAGAGGCAAGCAAAGTCTGAAAGTCTGCAGCTTGCGGTTCGTCAACGTAAATGTTGAAGTCACCTAGCACCAATAAGGGAGTGGCAAAATTAGAAAAAGATGAGAGAAGAACATCCAGTTCATCTAGGAAGTGACCTAATTTACCTGGTGGGCGGTAGATGACAACCACATTTATGTAGAAGGGGTGGATAATGGTGACTGCATGGAATTCAAAGGAGCTGATTGTTGGCAGGGACGGTATCAGAGTAAATTTCCATTCTTTGGAAATTAGTAGTCCAGTCCCACCCCTCTCCCTGTCTGACGAGGAGTGTGGGAAAAAGAGAAATTAGCAGAAAGAGTAGCATGTGTAGCAGTGTCCTCCGGCCTCAACCAGGTCTCAGTTAGAGCCATGAGATTATAGTCAGAATATGTAGCTATGGAGGTAATAAAATCAGCCTTGTTAACAGCTGATTGACAATTCCAGAGGCCCACGGAGAGAGAGAGTTGTGAAATAGTAGATACATGTATTGAACGAAGGTTGTGAGGATTACGCCTGCAGCGCACCTCCCGTGTTTTGCGAGTGTTAGTAACAACAGGAATTAGAAAACACATAATAAAAGTGCACTGACAACAAAAAATAAGTGTAAAGTAAAACAATACAGTAAAGTACTCAAGTGCTTTGTCGGTGTCTTTGCTCGGTGGAGTCGCGCAGGTAGAGTCGATGGTCTTTACCCTCGTCGGTCTTAGTCGCGCAGGTAGAGTCGATGGTCTTTACCCTCGTCGGTCTTCACACGAGGCGGTCTTCACACGAGGCTGCCGCGACCGCTGCCGCGGTGAACTAGTTGTTTATATAACCCCAAAGCACTAGCTGATTGAATTCAGCTGGACACGCCTCGAGAGTCAAAACAAGGGCCGAAACTGAGGCGGACGACGCGAAACCGCGTTTGCGTTCGCTACACAAGCTCTTATAGTAACCAAGGAAACAGTGGCTAAACAACTTCTAGTATTATACACAACTGAAAGCAAGTTTAAATGTCCTACAACTTTACACAAACAGCTGGAAACAAGTCCTCAAACCATACACAACAACTGAAACAAATCTTAAATGTACTTACAGGCTGCTGGTCTAGATGCTGATAAAGTGCTTCTCCTGCCGACTAATGCTAGCGTGCTCGCTATATAGTGGTTACCTGGCGTTTGGACACGCCTCCCGAGTCAAAACAAGGGCCGAAACTGAGGCGGACGACGCGAAACCGCGTTTGCGTTCGCTACACAAGCTCTTATAGTAACCAAGGAAACAGTGGCTAAACAACTTCTAGTATTATACACAACTGAAAGCAAGTTTAAATGTCCTACAACTTTACACAAACAGCTGGAAACAAGTCCTCAAACCATACACAACAACTGAAACAAATCTTAAATGTACTTACAGGCTGCTGGTCTAGATGCTGATAAAGTGCTTCTCCTGCCGACTAATGCTAGCGTGCTCGCTATATAGTGGTTACCTGGCGTTTGGACACGCCTCCCGAGTCAAAACAAGGGCCGAAACTGAGGCGGACGACGCGAAACCGCGTTTGCGTTCGCTACACAAGCTCTTATAGTAACCAAGGAAACAGTGGCTAAACAACTTCTAGTATTATACACAACTGAAAGCAAGTTTAAATGTCCTACAACTTTACACAAACAGCTGGAAACAAGTCCTCAAACCATACACAACAACAACTGAAACAAATCTTAAATGTACTTACAGGCTGCTGGTCTAGATGCTGATAAAGTGCTTCTCCTGCCGACTAATGCTAGCGTGCTCGCTATATAGTGGTTACCTGGCGTTTGGACACGCCTCCCGAGTCAAAACAAGGGCCGAAACTGAGGCGGACGACGCGAAACCGCGTTTGCGTTCGCTACACAAGCTCTTATAGTAACCAAGGAAACAGTGGCTAAACAACTTCTAGTATTATACACAACTGAAAGCAAGTTTAAATGTCCTACAACTTTACACAAACAGCTGGAAACAAGTCCTCAAACCATACACAACAACTGAAACAAATCTTAAATGTACTTACAGGCTGCTGGTCTAGATGCTGATAAAGTGCTTCTCCTGCCGACTAATGCTAGCGTGCTCGCTATATAGTGGTTACCTGGCGTTTGGACACGCCTCCCGAGTCAAAACAAGGGCCGAAACTGAGGCGGACGACGCGAAACCGCGTTTGCGTTCGCTACACAAGCTCTTATAGTAACCAAGGAAACAGTGGCTAAACAACTTCTAGTATTATACACAACTGAAAGCAAGTTTAAATGTCCTACAACTTTACACAAACAGCTGGAAACAAGTCCTCAAACCATACACAACAACTGAAACAAATCTTAAATGTACTTACAGGCTGCTGGTCTAGATGCTGAAAGTGCTTCTCCTGCCGACTAATGCTAGCGTGCTCGCTATATAGTGGTTACCTGGCGTTTGGACACGCCTCCCGAGTCAAAACAAGGGCCGAAACTGAGGCGGACGACGCGAAACCGCGTTTGCGTTCGCTACACAAGCTCTTATAGTAACCAAGGAAACAGTGGCTAAACAACTTCTAGTATTATACACAACTGAAAGCAAGTTTAAATGTCCTACAACTTTACACAAACAGCTGGAAACAAGTCCTCAAACCATACACAACAACTGAAACAAATCTTAAATGTACTTACAGGCTGCTGGTCTAGATGCTGATAAAGTGCTTCTCCTGCCGACTAATGCTAGCGTGCTCGCTATATAGTGGTTACCTGGCGTTTGGACACGCCTCCCGAGTCAAAACAAGGGCCGAAACTGAGGCGGACGACGCGAACCGCGTCTGCGTTCGCTACACAAGCTCTTATAGTAACCAAGGAAACAGTGGCTAAACAACTTCTAGTATTATACACAACTGAAAGCAAGTTTAAATGTCCTACAACTTTACACAAACAGCTGGAAACAAGTCCTCAAACCATACACAACAACTGAAACAAATCTTAAATGTACTTACAGGCTGCTGGTCTAGATGCTGATAAAGTGCTTCTCCTGCCGACTAATGCTAGCGTGCTCGCTATATAGTGGTTACCTGGCGTTTGGACACGCCTCCCGAGTCAAAACAAGGGCCGAAACTGAGGCGGACGACGCGAAACCGCGTTTGCGTTCGCTACACAAGCTCTTATAGTAACCAAGGAAACAGTGGCTAAACAACTTCTAGTATTATACACAACTGAAAGCAAGTTTAAATGTCCTACAACTTTACACAAACAGCTGGAAACAAGTCCTCAAACCATACACAACAACTGAAACAAATCTTAAATGTACTTACAGGCTGCTGGTCTAGATGCTGATAAAGTGCTATCCTGCTGAAGAACTTTCCCTCTCTCTTGTGGTTTGTAATGTAATGGGCAGCACAAACGTCTTGATACCTCAGGCTGTTGACGTTGTCATCTCTCGCGTGATATTTGTTGCTTTTACAACTGGCATTGATGACCAGACTTGTGTCAGGTAGTATATAAATAAAGAAAATAGAAAAGAGTTACATCCAAATGCTTTTATTTCAACACTATGTGTATTTACAGTATTTATAACCTAACAAATAAATAAAACAAAAAAGGGGAAAGTCGGCTAAAAATGAAAATCATATTCACACACACACACAAAATGGGGAAATGGGAAACACACAACCAAAGTAGCACTGTAATAATTTTGTTTACTGTAGTTACTGTATCACACAGAATGTCTCGCTGCTTGCACTCAATTCCAGTTTCACTTTTTTCGAAAGACAATCCAGTCTCCGCAGCCAATCACAGGACACATTGGGTCTGCAATTATGGTGGAGCCTCCTGTGAAAGAAAGGGAGAGTGCAGGGCAGAAAGAGAGAGAGAAAGAATGCAAACGAGGGGGAGAGAGAAAGAAAAAGAGAGAGAATGCACACAGGATGGGGGAGAGAGAGAGAGGGAGACAGAGAGTGAGAGGGAGAGAGAATGCACACAAGACGGGGAGAGAGAGTAATACCTTTGGATGCAACAAAAAAAATTGCAGAGAACAGTTTTAAGTTAATATTTTTAAGAGTTACGTTTTAATCCCCATATTCTGACCTATATATCTAATTTTTATAAAAAATGGAGGGGGTGCATGATTCCGTCCTTTGGGAACCAATTGAAATGTGGGAAGATGGGCATGGCCAACAAAATGTAGGAAGACTGGCGAATGGACAAAAGCAGGAGAGAAACGAGGATAGCCTGGATAGCCACTGCCCTAAAGCACTGATAGCCCCACCCTAAAGACATTCCGGGCTCTATTTTAATGATCTAGGTTCAAGGCCTAGCACTAAGGGCACGCATGGCACAAAAGTATTAAGAATGTTACCGAATCCAGTTTTGCTAATTTTAGGACGGAAAAATAGGCTATGCGCCCCAGCACATGGTCTAACAGGGTTGTACTTATTCTCTTAATGAATTATAGGTGTGTTTTGAGCATAACGTCCATTAAACCAATCAGACTCTCATCTCCCATTCCCTTTAAGAGTCAGTTGCATCATGCCATGGCACATTTGCTTTTTACAACGCTTCACTATCAAGAAAACAATTAAACAGTTTGCAGTGTGACGATAAAAGAAAAAACCTCCCCCAATCGGCCTTTACTTTCTCTTTACTTTACTTTTACTCTTTACTTCTTTACTTTTGTGGATAAGGAAACGGTGTTGTACGCACTCCACTGAAGACATCCATTAACCTACATATTTAATTTTGTTTAAGCGCAAAGATTTGTTTCAAAACTATTTCTAAATAAGTAGTCATTTTTAGCAGACGAATAAATGAACAATAATAATGAAGAGTGGTCAAAAAACTGAGTTATATCCAAACACATCCTTTAATTTTTTTTTTATCCGTCATGTGACCAAATTTAAAGAAAAGTCATTTCAAGGGGGAAGAGAAGGTCATGATATTTGATTATGAGGGTAAACTAATTTTTACAAAATTATGAAGTACTCAGATGTATTGTTTATAACAAGCTAAAAAATAAGAAGAGTCAATTTTGATTTCATTTTGTCTTTGACTTACTGAATCTATGCATCTAGTGCACTTTTTAAGTTCAATGACTCTGAATGACAGAGCTGTAATATTATCAATCCAAAAAAAAAAAAAACTTTCTTAAATGGGGGAGGAGTTACTCAACATGCTCCACCCTGTCTTCATGTCTCAGTTGAAACGGCATAACATCGAACAAAGCTGTGCATTTCAAAGCCCTTCAGCAGACCTTTAAATGTAGGCTTTGATGTGATCTCTGAAGTCCTAAAACCTGGAAGATGTGAGTTCTCTGTATTGTGACAGTGCAGGATCTACCTTTTTTTTTGGATAAGGGATGGATGGTTTTTACTCTGGGATTTCATTTACAGCCACAAGCTACGGAAAAACTTTGAATGTCATTCGGCCTGAACAGGTGACTGCAAAACCAGTGACCTTTACTCTTGAAAAGAATAGAGGAAACACATCAAACGAGAACTCTGAGCGTTTCCCCAGACAGCCGATGCGTTTTTAAAACATCTTAAGACTATATTTTCAGCTTTAACCTGTGGAGTTCATCTCATGGGGATTTCATGTTGGTTAAGTTGAGAGAAGGTGCTTTAGCATCTTGCTTAAATATCACCATTTTATGACTGGATAATGTTGTTTGAGTGGATGTGCTGTACAGAATATCAGCGTCACTTCTTTTAACACCGGTCTAACATTGAACATTTGGGCTAATCAGTTAATTTTATGTTAACTTAAGTCCATCATCCTTAGTATACATAAGTATTAATGAGAAATCCAGAAACCCAATAATAGTTTAATAGTGGTTTCTCATTCATTTGCTTCAGCTTAGTCCCTTTATTCATCAAGGGTCGTCACAGCGGAATGAACTGCCAACTTATCCAGCATATGTTTTACAATACGGATATCCTTCTAGCTGCAACCCAGCACTGGGAAACATCCATAGACACTCATTCACACACATACACTTTGGAAGAAACCCAGGAAAACACGTAAAAAACACATGCAAACTCCAGACAGAAATGCCAACTGGTCCAGCTGGGACTCAAACCAGTGACCGTCTTGCGATAAGGCTTTAATAGTGGTTTCTTAATTTTTTTTTCCTCCAAGGCATATTATATCATCTATTTTGAGTCTTATTGTGAACAGTGTTATTGTTAACTGAACTTACTCCCATTAAAGTTGTTTACAATAACTGGATAATTAGGACCTTTAAAATCATGGTGATAAATTAAGTGGATTAAAGGTCTCAGTAATAACTTGTTGGGTTTTTAATAGGAGATAATGAGGAGTTTATTAAACCAGAAGTAATAGTTAATAGTGAATACATGTTCCTCGTAATGTTGTGTTGCCAAAAACTGAAGTTGTGGAAAATAACTGAAATAATATTGTATCAAAAATGTGACTAAATCTAAACATAAGCATTTTCAAGACCTGGGGTCTGTTCTTCGTACCTCGCTGAAATGATCTATGGTTTGGCTGATCCTGGATCTTTTAACCTTGATAACTAATCTCTGGCTAGTTTAGTTTTAAAAACAAGTTTGCAAATCAGATTAAAATGTGTGGTAGAACTGATCTTAGATCGCTGTGTGTGTTGTGAAGGACAGATCTATCAAATCTGTGATCAGCAATGCAATGATTGGCTGACGGCACAACAACAAAATGACATCTTCTGAATTCAATAATAAATGTGAGCAAAATTACATAGTACACAGTGTGTTGAATATGATACGCAACTTTTCATCTTTGTTTTGGGCTACATGCTTTACACTTTCATGTGTTGAGAATATTTAGCAATTTATTTAGTTTTACATTTAGAGCAGATTTTCTTTACTATAGTAGCCTAGGCCTGTTCAAGTTTCTTAATCGGCGAAAATAATAACTGGCTGTAAAAATTAATTTTGCATAAAAAAAAGTGTGAACTTTTTTGAAGCATCAACTATTGTGAATGTCTTTTATCAAAGTCCCTTTAAGGCAAGTCATTTCACTAGGCGGCCATCTTTAAAACGTCTCTCAGGCAGTATCCTCGGGCATTCTGTTTGAATGGGGAAACATCAAATTCTCCAAAATTGCTTGCCAAGCTTACAATTAAATTTCATATTTGTGATCACCAATAAAATTAAACAACAGCTGTCTCTTTATTTTCATTTCTAAACAGTCACACAAAATCTACACAAATTCATGTCTGAACTGAGCACCTCCACTGGAGAATCATCAGTTTATAGCGATCAATAATTGGTTCCTGTACTAGAAGGCGTGGCTTCATTCCCAATATTGACGTTACACTTTTCCCCATTCAAAACCATACGACTACATGTCTTGTGTAGTCTATAGTCTTTATACTACAATATGATTTACATGTACATACAGTGCTCAGTATAAATGAGTAGTTTGAGCATTTTATTTTATTTTTATCTATTTCTCAGTGAATATATATTATATGTTTTGGTGCATTGAAAAAAAAAACAGATTTATTATTTATTAAATAAAATTTTAGTCACTGAACACTTTTAGAAGTAGATATATTTAAACGAGCTGAATGTTGCAAAATACAAACTACAAAATCAAAAAAAAAAAAAAATCTATATATATATTTATATATATATATATATATATATATATATATATATATATATATATATATATATATATATATATATATATATATATTTATTTTTTTGCATTTTTCCTCTTTTTAAAATTTTTTGCAAATTTGCTTGGGGGCGATGCGGTGGCGGACTGGGTAGTACGTTCGCCTCACAGCAAGAAGGTTGCTGGTTCGAGCCTCGGCTAGGTCAGTTGGCATTTCTGTGTGGAGTTTGCATGTTCTCCCCGTGTTCGCATGCTCCTCTGGGTGGTCCGGTTTCCAGTTCAAAGACCGGTGGTACAGGTGAATTGGATATGCTAAAATTGACCATATTGTATGAGTGTGTGTGAATGTGTGTATGTATGTTTCCCAGTGATGGGAAAAAATAAGCTGGATAAGTTGGCAGTTCATTCTGCTGTGGCGACCCCAGATTAATAAAGGGACTAAGCCAAAAAGTGAATGAATGAATGAAAGAATGAATGAATATTTGCTTTTAATCCCTAACATAAAAAAAAATACTTTTTTTCTGACAATTATTGTAAGTTATTTTGTTAGATTAGCTATAGATTTGGCTTCAGTGCTGACTATGCAATGTATAGACCAGGGGTGCCCAAAATTTTTCATATGAAGACCTAAAAAAACAAACATTGATAGCCGTGGGCTGAAGGTAAATATACCAATAGTATACCAATAGTATATGCCATAGTAGTACCAATAGTATATATTTAAATATATATATATATATATATATATATATATATATATATATATATATATATATATATATATATATATATATATATATATATATATATATATATATATATATATCAATTACTTTAAATGACAACTTAATGCTATAAAAACATAAACAATCACATCTATAACACAGTGAAGTTCAATGCTGAATATATTGATCAAGAACAATCTGCCTTTAACTTGATTTGCTCACAAATATTGATTAGTTTATGCCATTTAATTGAAAACTAAAAATGTAAAATAGGAAATACAATTAGGGCCATTGTTATTGTTTACGTCCTTCAAAATGGTCTTTTGATGGTCATCTTACAGAAAAATATGATTAATTAATTAATGCCGACAATTATTTTTATTTTAAAACTGTTGTTCAGCGGGTAGCCACAGGTCACAAGAGGCTGGGAGGATGATTAGGATTGGCTTGGGAAAGGCATCAATCACTCTTCTCAACCAATGAGAGCATTTGGGGCGGGCCTTAGACTGGCGTCGCTGCTCAACCATACGGCTGTCCAGATAATAATAATGTGGCATAAAGCAGCGAACTCTCACACGGACGTTTTCAGTGAACGGTGAAGTTATCACACCCAAAGCTTACGTATTGCTACTGCAAAGAAGAGTTTATGTATCACCGAAGTAACTTAGAGGATCACGTGAATGGCCTACACACCGTTGATGACATCAAATCACGCACCCAAGCAAACACACAGTGAACAGGGTAACGGCAGACTACTTTGAAGAGTTGATTGACGTTTTTAGACGATAAAGAATCTAGTGTGTTTTAGCAACTTGCTTGGTGGAAAGGAATTAGTAAATGCTGAGTTGGGGAAGTTGATTAATACAGATTTTGTCTTTGTGTTTTATTTTTATTTTGAAATATTTTATTTTTTTTATGGCTAACATTATCCAAAGGGAAATTCAGTAACAGACATTTAGGCTACTTAACAGATTAAAGTCCTCTGCACAGTAAAACCTGCAAATATTTTACCTTACTCTTAACAGTGACAGTTGCTATAGAATAGATTGTTTATGTTGTTTCTTGCTAAAATGAAACTTTGAATGAATTTTTAGTTTTGATGAATAAAGGAACTTAATTTATTTTTTTACCTGTTACAAAATATATTTTTGAATGCTAACTTGATGTTGCTTGCAGCTGTCCTGTTATACTGTTATGGTTTTCTGAAATCTGAGCATAGCTTAATTTCTATTAAAAATTAGGTTGTAGGCCGCTGCAAATATCTTTGGTTGTAAATTCAATTCGATTACACCATTTAAGTTTAAACATTTTAACTTCTGAAATGTTATGGGAGTATGTTGTTTTGTTGTTTATACACTCAGTATTTTTAAAATAAAAGTACTTGATAAATGTCTTTTAAAATCATTATTGTTTTTTGTGCAACTATTTAAAAACAAATTTTCATTGCCCAGCATACACACACACACACACACACACACACACACACACACACATATATATATATATATATATATATATATATATATATATATATATATATATATATATATATATATATATATATATATATGTGTGTGTGTGTGCATTGACCCACAGAGACTTGCCTTTTTGGCATTTAAAAAAAAATCATCTGTCCGAGTCTCTAAATCTCCTAAAATGTCTGGGATACAACTTTTGCTTTCTAAAGCTGTCGTTCATTAATCATATGCCTTTTTGCCTTGCCTTTTTACTTAAGCCTACTTTCGCTTGGCTTCGCAGCTGACTGCGCCCGCAGTCACGAGAGAAACATTAAATAATTACGACTCAGAAAAACTTTATACACATAAAGGACGAAATGACTGGTCTAAACTGGCTGCAAAATATATGTACACCATTAGTGGTTAATCATTTATCTTATTTAAATAATCTACAGTTTTTAATCTTGTAATTAAGATCATTTTTAGAGATATTGTCTGTTTTTGTTCTTTTGTCTGTCATTTATTTCTCATTTGCTGATTATTTTATTTGATGATATCATTAGGCTATATTACATAGGCTATTTTATATACATCTAAAATGCTTTGGCATTCAAGTTTGCTTTTAACTAGAGAGAGAGAGAGAGAGAGAGAGAGAGAGAGAGAGAGAGAGAGAGAGAGAGAGAGAGAGAGAGAGAGCGGGTATAACCTGTCCGTGGGTGCACATGGCTCCTGCATAGCATAAAAGTAATAGAAATAGTTTTTTTTTTTTTTTTTTTTTTTACTTATTTCAAGTCTTTTTTTTAAACCCAAAGAAAAGAAATAGTACACACACACACACACACACAATAAATATAATACATAATGCAGTATAGTATTAATTACATAAAAGTATGCTAAAATCACCCATTCTTATCTAATTTTATATTTATTACAATTCTGTAATTCTTTAGTGTACTTTATTAAAAACATATGCCTTTCTAAACTTATATAAGTGAATATACTATAGTGTATAATATAATATGTTCATAGGCCTCTAAAACGCTTTAAATAAAATGGCCTAAATCCTATTCATGTTTATTCTACATCAAAAGAAGTGTGCAATACACAACAACACTCATACACTCACTCGTTTTTTTCTTGTTGCACACAGATTCATTCATGATAGTGTAAATGTTGTCATTTTACTGTGACTCTAGCAATGTAGACGGGGTGTAAGCGAGCTGACAGGAGTGTGTTTAGGATAACATACGACTGCTGGCCAAATCTCTCTCCATTCAAGTGTGCCCGTTTCTCTTCTGCCAGAATCCTGCAGCACACGACTAGATGAAGGCCGCGGACGAGGACTTGGCCACCGGCCAGATTTGACAAAGCAATGGGTCATCATCCGCAAACAATCCCAGCACGCATCGCCATCTGTTTAAAGGAGAGGACAGAACATGGGTTCCTACGGCGTGATCGTCTATGACCCTTACTTGAGCGCTTTTCAGTGTGCACCACGGAGTTAAGGTTGGCCTTTTTTTTGGTCTAAATTGGGAATAAATTATGCAAGGCTCTATTTTAGATCTTTCAATACAGCCAACATGCATTGTAACCCATATTCAGGTTAAGAATGTACATAACTCGTTTAACTGATTTTAGCCCATCATTGAGTCTATTTATTTACTTGTGTAAATGTGTTTGAATTTATCTTTATTCAGTTTTTTTTTATTAATTTCGTTAATATTATTGACTAATATGAAAAAAATGCATATGATTTATCTACAATACAGTTTGTAAAGTAGAATACTCTGTCTTTTAGTAGTGATATTATTTACGAGACTTGCTTTGTTTAACAATCAAGTGGATCTAATCGCATTTGCGTTGCATATATTAAATAAAAGTAAAAAAAAAATATTTTTTTATTTCATTTATTAAGTTTTTAGTTATGATACTCCCAAAATCATTCCGCATAAATCTGCAGATTTTTTTTTGCAGAAATATGCGAAAAATGTCTGCAGATTCTTTCTGACCCTACTCATTGAAAACTGTTGACTGAAAATTAGATGACAATAAAGGATCTATTGGTGATACTTTATTGTACAAGTACAAAAGTTTGCAATAGTTAATTATACCTCCACTTCGAATGTTATCACTTGATTAAATGGACATTATCAGTGGTTATCAGCTGATAGATATGGGCCAGTAGGGGCTGTTATCATCCATCCACATGGTAAATCAGCTATACTAGTAGAGAAGACTCTAGATCCAGATCTGTTTTTACATTATTGTGATGGTTGGGTTTGTGGTTAGGGTTGCGGAAGGGGTAGACGTTAACAGGGGAGCAAAAAGGGGGTATGCAGTATATGCAGTGCATAGGGGTGCCACACATGGGGTAGCGCCATTGTGGCAGAACTATTTTTGAAATTATCTTTATTAAAAGTTTCAAATAATAAAAATAAATAAATATTTTTGTTAAAAAAATATTTGTAATTTTATATGGTATTATATTGTATTTTATCACATAAAAAAATTATAAAACCCGTCCCCCTCCGTTGACCATTTGATCCGTTGCAGCTGGATATTATTGCCTGGGGCGCAAAACTTGAACCTGCGTACCCCTCAGTAAATGTGCAGTTGCGCCCTTGGACATTAGTAAAATACAACTAATGGGAAATGTAATCCAATCTGTTTTTACATTACTGTGACGTTTGGGTTTAGGGTAGGGGTAGACGTAAATAAAATACAATTAATGGGAAATTTTATAAATAATCTTGACACACTTCTGACTCTGAGTACTTTTAAGCACCTCCTGTACATCGTCTTAAAGGATACATGTAATTGTTTTTAATAATCTGAGCTTTTCAGAAATGGTGATTTTTGTAATTTTGTGGTATTGTTTTTTGTGGATTTTATGTGAAACTTTATGTGCTGCCTGCTGTCTTGAGCAGGTCTCACTGGAAGAATAGACAGTACTGTCTCAATGTGATCTCCTGGCTAAATAAAGAAAATAATAATTATTATTAATAATAATAATAATAATAATAATAATAATAATAATAATAATAATAGTAATAATAATAATAATTATTATTATTATTATTAAGAATATTAATTCAATTTTTTTTTTACATTTTTACATATTACAAAAATCTGCTTAAGAACTGACTAAATAGATATGTATATTGCTGCAGTTTACAGTATAATTATAGTATGTGTTGTAAATGTCGACATGATGCAACATAACCTAAGGATGTATCATTATATTGTAATTTCTCATATTTCATCACACCACACACAAATGCTTCCTGAATGTCATAATATTGTTTAATGTGCTTAGCACGGAGTGCCAATTTAAAAGAGGACTGAGGACTATTCACAAATTCAATCAGTGTCACATTCATTAGTTTGTGTTATGAAAGATGCCTAGTTTTGGCACGCTCCATGTTGTGAATTTCTGTTTCACACATGGATGAGTCATTATTGGCTATGTTAAAGTTCATTAATGAGCAGCAATATGTGCCTTTGAGGTTTCATAATCCTAATGGAACACACATTAAATAGACATTCATTTCCTTTGGGTTTCATTTAAATAAAAGTATCTTCATCGAGCACTTAAGGACAATTACCGTTATATATAAATACCTATGTTTTATTCTATAATGTTCTTCAGTCACATGAGAAGCCATCTGTAAAAAATGAGATATTTTATTTGTCATATATTTATGCTTGTACACCAGCAAAATAAAATGCATATCTATGATTCCATCGCAATTTCAGTGAACAAATAGACAGCATTCCTTCCCAAGATGCCACCCGCAGTGTGTCATGACGCAAACATAACATATCACATATTTGGGGAGAGTTAAACATTTGTCTTTACTGAAATACTTATAAACATAAAAAACAGCATTGAACAAATGTATCACTTTTTAAAGAAAACAAAAGAAATCTCAGGAACAAAAATATAATCATGTCAACCCCTTCTGTTTCAAATCAACAACATTCCTGGGTGCTTCCGCGCTATGATTTAGTCATGGTTTAAGGATTGTTTTGTTTTTTCTCCTTCATTTGGTGGTTCGTCTACAATAGTCACTTTCTGATCGGCTTCTTTTTTTCTTTATTTTTTTTAAAGGTGATGTGGGAATAGGGAGCTCTTCGCAGTGTTGCTTAAACACAGCACATTAAAAGTACATAGAACAAACATTTGGGCACCAAGTTTTATATACATTAGATCTCATGTATTCTGTAAAGGCATCCATTTCTTTTAATGCGTCTGTAGCATTGCAACTTATGTATTCTCAACCATGCGGGTCGACATCGTAACCCTCTTTTCACCGACTTTTGCCTGTCCGTGTAGGCTACTGCAGGTAATTTGTGTCATTGTCAAGAGCAAACTGAAGGTTGAGAGTATGAACTAGGACAAAGCCAAAGACAACCAGAACAAGGGGAGAAAGATAACGGCCAATACTTGAATGGTGGAGCCGTGACCCTTTAGACAATTCTGGTCTGATTTGGGCTTTTTGGAGCACTTTTTTTTCTTCTTAGTCGGTGCTGTGGAAGGTTCCAGATTGCCAAGCAGCTCTGGGTCGATTCTGTCTAAGCTCTGGTCCAGGTTGTTGGACATGGTTCCCAAAGGACCGTCGTTGAGACTCTGCTTGTTGCGAGTCTCGTTTTTCGTTCTCTCGATCTCCCGAAACTTGGTCTTCGAGATGTTCTCCTTTTCCTTCAAGGGATTGTTGGTGATCTGCCGGCTGTTGTAGGATGAAGGATCTGGGATGGACTTGCTTGAGATGATGGAGGATTTGTCGTTATCTGACAGACAGCATCTTGGAATGCTTTCCACCAGAGGATCATCAAGCGAGAGGAACTTTCCAGAATGCACCTTGCTGTTGAAGATACTAGTTTGAACCTGTGATGGCGAATCGACGCAACCTTCCAAATCATCGCTTTTGAGTCGTTTTAAATCCTTCCCATTTAGAGACGCTGGAAGGTGGCATTCCAAATCAGAACTCGATCCTTTGAAGCGTTTGAACCAGTCCCACAGTGGCCTGGCTCGACAGTCACAAATCCATTGGTTTCCATTGAGCCTCAAGTATTGAAGAGACACCAGAGGGTTCATGGACTCTCCGGTCAACATGGTGAGGTTGTTGAAAAACAGAAACAAGGTGGTCAGCTTGCTCAGGTCATTGAAAGCCCGTTGTTGCACATGTACAATTCGGTTTTGATGCAGGAGCAAACGGTCAAGGTTGACAAGTCCCCGCAGCATGTGATCAGTCACCACCTTGATCTTGTTGTTGTGTAAGAACAGGTAGGTGAGGTTGGCCAGGTCCAGGAAAGTGTCTTCATGCAGGGCCAGTAGGTTGTTATCCTGCAGGTACAGATACTGAAGTGAAAAGAGTCCTCGGAAAACTCCCACCGGGAGCTCGGACAGTCCGCATCTGTGCAGGTGAAGGGTATGCAGCTTGGTCAGACCACGAAACGCAGTAGGGCTTATGATTCGAAGGTTGCTGTTGTCTCCAATGTCTAATTCTTCCAGTCTCTCCAGCCCATAAAATGCACCCGCCTCAATATGGCTGATGTTATTGGAGTACATCCACAAGACTGTAAGGTTGTGCACAGAACTAAAGCTGGTGGATCTGACCACTGTCAGTTTGTTGCTCTGGAGGAATATTCGCTGGCTGCGAACGGGGATCTCGGTGGGAATGGAGAACAGACCCTGCTGTTGACAAGCCACTGTTGCCTTCGGCTCGCTGTAGCACACGCACTTCGCTGGGCAGCTGTTTATCACCGGCACCAGGTTAAGCCAGAACACCAGGCAGAGGAGTCGGCCACCTGTTGAGGAGAGACAGAAAGGTCACTGGTCAGATTAAGGTCAACATGGCAGCTACATCATTTGGCAAGAGACATCATTGCATGTTTGCTGTTGAATCTTTTCATCTGGTGAACCATTTTTTACAAGCAAAATAAAAAAAGAGAACAGAAATGTTTAAATGTAATCATATAACACCATACAGCATGTGCAGTATCTTAAAGCCTTTGTTTCCTGGAAGAATGCATTGAAAGGGGACCAAAGGGGACGGTGAACAGATGCTAAAATTTTTTTTATTTCTTTTAATGTTTTTTTTTTGAAGGTCATAAAAAATGTATTTCAGTATTCACACATTTACAGAGCTTTCAGAATTAATAATAACAATAATAAATGGTAACATTTTAAGTCCCAATATTCACTATAAACCTATGATCTACTAAACTAAGGTCTACGCAGTGTTTCTTACGGCAGGTGTTTATGTCCTTCATACATGTTGAGAGATCGAGTTGATTGACTTGATAAGAGAATATGTCTTGACAAAATCCACGTAGGCCTGACTCAGTAAAGCGTGAAGTCATGTATCATTTTAATCATTACATTAGTCTGAATGTAAATCCCCCTCATCAGGCAGCGCTGGAGCAGTGTGAGAGAGTGGACCAAAGCGAATCAAATAAAAGGTTTATCAAAAGAAAAATACATAACTGAAGACACTTAAATGCTTGTATTTGTTCTATTTGCACCAGCTCTGTGATGCCATCCACAACTTTATGCATTGGGTTAAATTAGGCTGTCCAGTCTCTGTTCAGTTCATTACACTCACAGACAGGCAGTAAGACAGTGTTACAGAGAGTGCATAAAAGCACATAAAATGATGAGTAATTAAAAGGGGAAAAAATACAATAAATGTATATACTTTTATATTAGACACACATCTAATGCTTATATTTGCAGCAGCTCCATGCCCACAACTTCACGCATTGGGTTAAATTAGGCTTTACAGTCTCCTTTAATTCTATTGTATCTATTCTGCTGAGAAAACAGAACCAACCCTGTGACGTCAGACACAGCGACATTCCAAGATGGTGGCCCCATAGATCTAATATCTATTGTAAAAGATACCGCTTTTTTCCAAATGGTTACATTAATCGAGCTTGTTTAATATATTTTAAAGTTGTTAGCTCGCATCTCAGCCTGCCTGTTAGATATTTCACACTGGATGAAAGATCATCATCTTCAGCTGAACCTCGCAAAAACGGAAATGCTTGTAGTTTCTGCCAACTCGACTCTACACCATAACTTTTCAATCCAGATGGATGGGGCAACCATTACTGCATCCAAAATGGTAAAAAGCCGTGGAGTAACGATTGATGTCCAACTAAACTTCTCTGACCACATTTCTAGAACTGCTCGATCGTGCAGATTCGCACTCTATAACATCAGAGAGATCCGACCCTTCTTATCTGAACATGCTTCTTAACTCCTTGTTCAAGCTCTTGTTCTCTCCAAACTGGATTACTGCAACTCTACTAGCTGGGCTTCCAGCTAACTCTATCAAGCCTCTTCAACTGCTCCAGAATGCAGCAGCACGAGTGGTCTTCAATGAACCTAAACGAGCACATGTCACTCCGCTGCTAGTCCGTTTGCACTGGCTGCCAGTTGCTGCTCGCATCAAATTCAAAGCTCTGATGTTTGCCTACAAAGTGACTTCTGGCCTTGCTCCTCCTTATCTGCTCTCACTTCTGCAGATCTATGTGCCCTCCAGAAACTTGCGTTCTGTGAATGAACGTCGCCTCGTGGTTCCATCCCAAAGAGGGAAGAAATCACTTTCGCGAACGCTCACGCTCAATCTGCCCAGTTGGTGGAATGAACTCCCTAACTGCATCAGAACAGCGGAGTCACTCGCTATTTTCAAGAAACGACTAAAAACTCAACTATTTAGTCTCCATTTCACTTCCTAATCTGCAATTGCCTCTCTGAATATCACACTAACTGTACCCCAAAAAAAAAAACTAATACTACTAATACTTCCCTTCTTAGACTTTACAGACCTGAAACTTGCCTATAGCACTTATTCATTGTTGCTCTTGGTTGTGTAAATTGCTTCCTTGTCTTCATTTGTAAGTTGTTTTGGATAAAAGCGTCTGCTAAATGACTAAATGTAAATGTAAATGTAAATATTTTCATTAAAGTGAAATTCAAAGTACAACATAAGGTAAACTTGACTGAGTGCTTCATTTCCCCTTTAAAGGTACATATTAATACCTAAAAAGCACAAATGTGTACCTCACAGTAGTGTAAAAGTACAAAAGTAAACCTTAAAGGTACAAAAGTTTACCCTAAAGGTACTAATGTCCCTCTTTATGGTACAAAATTATGTACCTTTATTTCTGAGAGTGTAAGTGGGTATTTTTCGTGATCGGGGTGCTTCTGCAACGGGGTGGAGGATCACGATGCCGGCTCGGCATTGTGATGTCTATCGGCCATTGGCGATGGAAGATGGCATCGTCTATCAACCCAACTCTAGTTCACACAAAACTGAAAATTTGGTGATCATTTAACTCACTTTTCACTTGTTCTAAACCTGTTTTAGCACAAACGAAGATATTTTGAAGAAAGCTGGAAACCTGTAACCATTTTCAAGATTAGTTGATGGTTACAGGTTTCACCAAAATATCTTTATTAATGTTCAACAGAAGAAACAATCTCGTGAAGCTTTGAAACCACTTAAGGGTGAGTAAATATTGAGTGTATTTTCATTTTTGGGTGAACTCTCACTTTAACAGCTCTAAAATGGCTGCCTGCCTGTGAGTGCATGACCTGCCTGGATGTGTGAATGCTACCGGCCAAAAAACATTGTGCCATGGGACCCATTCCCATCCATCAGCCAACGCAAGTGAGAAAAGCACCGATAAATAAAACATAGGAGGAAGCCCTAAACGAAATGAGCTTCCACGTTGCTATTAGCACTGGCTAATCACATTCCAGCATGGTGTAAGGGTTGAGATTTAGTGTGTCCAGAGGAAGATAAGTGTCCTGTGGGTGTTGGATGCGTTGGCCGGGTGAGATGAGGCCAAAAGAAGGACTTAGGATGTTGGAACTGAGTCTCGTGGGACTGTAGCGAGTGTGAACATGCTTGAAGTGATTCTGGAGCATTACAGATAAGATGGCCTGTTCTCATCTCTGATCTGAAACCCGGTGTGTGTGGATGTGGCACAGATGCATTTTGAGAGTGGGTTTATCCACGGGAGGTAGACGGATAAGAAGGATGTTTTTTATTCAGTCACTCTTGAAGCCGTCCTTTATATAAGAGCCTAGATGATAAAATGCATCCATCTATGAGATATCTATCACTGAAAGATTGATGCAAGGAAACATTCATCTCTGGACAATGTCAACACTCTGCAACATCTGCTCCACAAGACATCTGAAAATATGAACTGCTAGCTATCTGTTTTTATATTGATGTCAATAGATAAATCATCTGTATATCTAGCTCCATCTCACAAGGAAATGAAGCCATTTTGCGTCTTGGCTAATTTTTATGAACTCATACGATTTTTAAAAGGAGGTATTCACCCAAACCCCACTCCTAAACTCAACCTTCATTAAGGGGATGAGCAAATTATACTAAAATGTACAAAGGGATTGTACAAATTCATATTCAAAGTTACTAATTTCCATGAGATTGCATTGGTACAACTGATAGGTCATATGGGACAATTGTGGCATAATGGTTAGATGAAGAGTTGGACTTGTAATCCAAAGGTTGCAGGTTTGAGTTAAGCTATCAGCAGTGATTTTTGGTGGAAATATCCACCTCAATACCACAGCTGAGTAGATTCACTTGAGCAAGGCACCGAACTCCCAAATGCTCCCTGGTTGTGTTTTTAGGGGTGTAAGACGCTTTGGATAAAAGTATCTGCTGAATGAATACATTCATTTATTCATTTTTTTTTTGGGCTTAGTCCCTTTAATAATCTGGGGTCGCCACAGCGGAATGAACCACCAACTTATCCAGCATATGTTTAACGCAGCGAATGTCCTTCCTGCTGTAACCCATCTCTGGTAAACATCCATACAAACTCATACACTATGGAAAATTTAGCCTACCCAATTTACCTACTGTATACCGCATGTCTTTGGACTGAGGGAGAAACCCACGCGAACGCAGGGAGAACATGCAAACTCCACACAGAAACGCCAACTGACCCAGCTGAGGCTCGAACCAGCGACCCTCTTGCTGTGAGGCGACAGCACTACCTACTGCGCCACCGCATCGCTCCTGAATGCATACATTTAAAAGTAAATGTACACTCTCAGAAATAAAGGTACAGAAGCTGTCACTGGAGAAGTGCCTTTTTTAAAAGATAAATATTTGTACTCAAAGAGTCCACAATGGTACCTTAAAAGGTGCATATCAGTACCCACATGGACCTAAAAAGTACCTTTGAGGTACCAATATGGACCCTTAAGGTACAAATATATACCTTTTGAAAAGGTACTGCCCAGTGACAGCTACTGTACCTTTATTTCTGAGAATGTATATATGCGAAGCAAAACTTCCCTTTAAAATCCAGAAATGAGTCTTGCCAGACCGATTTCACTTGGAAATAGAACTATTTTACATATAGGCATGGGCTGGTATAAGATTCTGATGGTACGATAACCTGGATAAAAATATTACGGTTTTACGATATCACAATATGTGATTACTACTCTAAAATATATTCTTTTTAATGTCTGGGTTAAAAACAAAAACTTTTTCCTCTTTGAATACAATATATTTTATTTTTTGAAATATTTATAATATTTAGGAGCAGTAAACATGTCAGGCTGAATAATTCAAATGAATCAGTAACTCCTGCTGTCTTCATTAGTTTCAACTTAGTTTTCAATCTCAAAACACAGATTTATTTACAATTTTAAACGACATCTTTCTTCTGGAGATACTGTTGTCCTAAAAAACGATTTAAGAAAGTAAATAAAACATCTTACACATACCTTAGGAACGGTATTACAGAAAATGTTGGTGGTTTTAAAACCTTTACTTTTCCAAACCGCGGTATACCTTGAAAACGCTAATCGTCCCATGCAAATTTACATATTGTCAGAAAAGTAGCTAATGCAAATGAATTCATCCGATTGCATACATATGAAAATGTACAATTTAAAAAATGCGTAACCCTGACCCTCATTTGGAATGAGAAACTTAAGATCGTACAAATGAATACAAAATTAGCTACTAAATCAAAAAGTTATGAAATTGCTGTAAGATTGCATTGGTTTTGCTCAACATCCACCAACAACTAAGTTGCTATAGCAAGTTATGTCATACATTGCTGTAATTCCATTGATATTCATGTTATTGTAGCTGTCAATCAATCTGCTATCTGTTCCTTGCAAATATATTTGCCGTATACCAGCTATAAAATGATCTTAAAATAAGCAGGTTGTCTTGACACAAGTTTAGCTTTAACACGAAATAAACAATTCTTAAAAATTCGATGATGAAGCAGAAACATGTAAACAAATAGTAGAGCCCACCTAAAGTTCAGTTTTCCTTCTGTTTCAGAGACTAACCTGACTTTCACACATGTGAGGAGATGGTAAAGTCTGTCTGCAGTCACTAATGGTAGAAAAAGCCTGTATTAACAGATAAGATATGAGTATCAGAAGGTATTTCTATGCTAAAAGTAAACCTATAGATGGTTAAAATAAGTGTTTAGGAAGCAAATCTCCAAAACTTTTTGGTCAAATAATAAACATGGTGTTGATAAAATTGGTCATTTTTGTACTTCTCAAAACCTTAATATTTAATCTGTCAATTAATCCATCCATCCATCCATCCATCCATCCATCCATCCATCCATCCATCCATCCATCCATCCATCCATTTTTTCATCTATCGTTCTGTCTATCCACCCATCCATCCATCCATCTATTGTTTCATTCATCGTTCTGTCTGTCCGTCCATCCATCCATCCATCCATTGTTCTATCCATCCATCTATTGTTTCATCTATCGTTCTGTCTGTCCATCCATCCATCCATCCATCCATCCATCCATCCATCCATCCATCCATCCATCCATCCATCCATCCATCCATCCATCCATCCATCCATCCATCCATCCATCCATCCATTGTTCTATCCATCCATCTATTATTTCATCTATCGTTCTGTCTGTCCGTCCGTCCGTTCATCCATCCATCCATCCATCCATCCATCCATCCATCCATCCATCCATCCATCCATCCATCCATCCATCTACTGTTCAGTCTATCCATCTGTCTATTTGTCCATCCATCCATCCATTGTTTTATCTATCTATCTATCTATCTATCTATCTATCTATCTATCTATCTATCTATCTATCTATCTATCTATCTATCTATCTATCTATCTATCTATCTATCTATCTATCCACCCATTCCCCATCTCTCTCCAGCAGTCTTGTTTACCCAGTCAGTCCCATGTGAGATGTTTTTTACGTGCACATGCAGAAGACACAGCAGAGCCCATAGATGTTCCTGCCCGGCTCCCCGAATTCTCCTCCGTCCCTCAATCTTGCAGCTTGTTAAATGGAGCTTGCTTGAGGCTTGACAGCATCCCTGTGTTACACTTTCCCTCAAATATCCCTCCCTCTCCCTTTCCTGCTCCTGTCATCTTCCAACCAGTGAGCTGTCAGCCTTCCGCTCCGTCTTTCTGCTTCACAGCGCTTTCTCGTTCACCCTCTCTGCCGATAAAAATATTCCACTGCCGCGCTTTGAAACGCTAGGCTTCATGAATCTACCAGACCTCCCGTTTTATCTTCTAGTCATTAGCGGACTTTCCCCACCCACACAATGCGCGTCGGAGACCCGCTTTCAAAGCATGCTTTTTTTTTTTCTTTTTTTTTATCCATAGCCGACCGTGCTAACCTTGCGCTTCCTCTGTCTCTTTCATCTGTTTAGTGCTGAGTAAAGCTACTCAAAATGTCATACACCATCCTCCAATTATTTCGGTGCATTGTTTCGTCCCTTGGACAGTCACATATAGGCATGTCCTTTATTGCCGGGCGCCCTTCACTGTAAAGGCCATTTGGCAGACATGGACTACATACGAGCACTCAATGCTTTTTTTTTTTCTACCTTGTCTTCCATCAGTATGCCGCTCGTGCTTCTCCTTTCTCTAATCCCAGTAAGGAGCCCCGCTTTGCCTTTTTAGATTTCTGTTTTTCTCCTTTTCTGTCAAGGGGATGCCAGTATCCTGTCGTGCCATCCAAACAACAGTAACCCAAGCCTGTTTTATAAAAGGTTATCACATTGCATCTCCCATGATCTATACTGCTGTTAGTTTTGTGTGAAGCTGTGCAAATATCTGCTAATTAACAGTTCTTGTAGTTTTTGATTCATTGGTGTTTTTTATTTATTTATTTATTTTTTATTTTTTTTGTTGATGTTGTGAATTGCATTATGTGACATTGATCTCTGCTATGTCGACTTTTGATTTAGAAAATTTTAGGGATTTTACGATTTCCCCTGTATTTGCAAATTGATTGTACAAATTTAAATAAATTAGCCAACCTAATTCCATTTAACAATTCAATAATAATCCAATCCTATTTAACAAAAAGTTAAATAGGCCTAAGTAAATGTATTTGATAAATGGGCAATTAGTTGATTAAGAAAATCTGTAGTCTGAGAAGTTTTGCAGTTTAACTTTTATGGACAATTAAGTTGTACATACAAAATGCAGAATCGGACATTCAAGACTTAAACACGCATATTTATTGAAAGGGGAAGAAAAACCTATTTGTGACTTGTGTAAGAATATTTTGACGATAAAACATAATTTAATAAAATGTGTATTTTTAAATGATGTTAGAGAATGTTTTTAAGTGAAGTGTTTGAAAAGGTGCCTTCTGGAGCAGTTACAATATTTATCTTTAATCAAACTAAAAGATTGTATATGACTCTTTTCAGTGTTGCTGCCTCTTGTATACTTTTTGTTGTTTTTTACAATGTATGTTTTATAAGAATCTGATTTGATTTATATGGTTATATATTGTATATTTATTAGTATATGTTTTTGCAACAAATAGAGCCAATGCTGCTGATATGGCATTAAAACCTAAAAAAAAAAGAATGAATGAATAAATAAATAAATAAATAAATAATAAATAAATAAATAAATAAATAAATAAATAAATAAATGGATAATTGGGTAGTTCAGAACATTGTGTTTTATAACAAATATTATATATAATAATATTTATTATAAAAAAAAAATAATATAACCAGATGTTTTGCAACAAAAAAACACCTACAATACAAACACTATGTCATTACAAATCAAAGTTATTTTACTAAACAAAAACTAAGACTATTGGTCAAAAACCACTTTCTTCAACTGAAAATTAAACACACACACACACACACACGTGTATATATATATATATATATATATATATATATATATATATATATATATATATATATATATATATATATATATATATATATATATATGTGTGTATGTATGTATGTGTGTGTATATTTATATATACATACATACATACATACATACATATACATATATATATATATATATATATATATATATATATATATATATATATATATATATATATATATATGTATATGCATGTATGTATATACATATACATACATCATATATATGAATGTGTGTGTGAAGTTAGCGAAAATAATAATTGTTTTTAAAATGTATAAACAGACAAACAGATCAGTCAAGCTCATGTTTATTTACGAAAATATATTTTCTATAAAAATTTTACGTGTTCTAATAACATTCTTTCTTCATTTGCCAAAAAGCCCTAACTATTTTTAACAGTTTCTTCCCTCAGGCAATCCATCTCAAGAACATGAAATCGTATGTGTGAACATACCTGGCAATAAAGCTCTTTCTGATTCTGATTCTATATACATGACCTTTTACATGATAGTTTAACACGAATCTTTAATAAGTTTGTTTTAATTATTAATTATTTTAACATTTATTCCTTTTAAATTGCATTTGAATGGCTTTGGTTGCAATGTCTGTTCAAACTATTATTTTATTAGTAAGAAGCTCTCCAAACATTAAACCTCGCTCTGTTCGACACTATACGCCCTCTGTTAAATTAGAAATACTAAACCTGAAACCAAGTATGCCGTATAGAAATGTGTGCACAGAATAAAGCCAACTATAACTAACAAAAACATTAATGAAGCAAACTAAAAGTATTTCATTTGCCAGTAAAAACGAATCTGAAATGGAAAACTATAATAACCATCGATATAAATCCAAAATCAAACAAAAAGTGCTTCAGGGGTAGTTCATGTGTCGGTGCTTTTTGGATAAGGGATTTATAAAGACAAACAACAAGGTCATGTCCAAGGCAATCGAAAAAGTAAGTGAAAAGATTTTAAAAAGCCTTTATTAACATGGCCATTTTTTAAAAACAACCTACAGCAGTTTTTAAAGTATAGCCATGTTAATACTGTCAGGATTCTGTCTCTTCGGACTTGTTTATTCTTGTTTTGGTGGTAGTGTTCAGACACCAGTCCTGTCTTGTCTAGTTTGTCATCCCTGTTCTTGTCTATTTCCATCTTTTGTATGAACGCCGTTTTGGCCGCGTACGCTCCCGCTTCATGTGGACGCATGGGGTCTGGAAGTGCTCATGATGCACACGCTGATCTTGGTGTGTGTTTTGTTTGTGGCATAGTGTTTTCGGTCTCTAGTTGGGTTCGGTTTCGGTTTTGTGCTGGGATAGGAAACATGCATGCCACATGTGAGTGCACGGTAAGTTTTTTTATGTATCATGTACTCGTGTCTTGCGTTCTCTCTCATCCTGGTCATGTGCTTTAGCGTTGTGTTTCATATTAAAATGTGGGTAATGAGTCTTCTCATTGGCTGTGTGTTCTAGTCCCGTTTTACATGAGCACATGGCTTGCGTTGTTTCTTTGTGTTGTGCTCCCCTGTTGTCTAATCCCACCCTCCTTGTTAACCCATTATTAGTTTATTATGTTCACCTGTTTGTTTGCCAATTATTTCTCCTTTATAGCTCCCTCTTGTCTGATGTTCTGTGCCAGTTTGTTGTCGTACATCATTGTTTCCAGTTTTGGGTTTCCAGTTTTGAGTTTTCAGTCCTGTCTTTTTCATGCCAGCCTAGTCAAGTTTCTTTGTTTGTTTGTTTGTTAATAGTTTCCTCCTTGGGGTAGTTTGTTTTGCTGTTGATTTATTTTTATATATAATAAAATCCAGGTGTCACTGTGGTGGAGTGAGTAGCCCCATCCCCTGACAGCAAGAAAGTCTCTCGTTCGAGCCTCTGCTGGGTCAGTTGGCATTTCTGTGTGGAGTTTGCATGTTCTTCTCGTGTTCATGTGGGTTTCCCCCACAAGTCCAAAGACATGTGTTACAGGTGAATTGGGTAGGCTATATTGTCTGTCGTGTATCTATGGAAATGAGTGTATGTGGATGCTTCCCAGTGATTGGATTGAGCTGGAAGGGCATCTGCTGTGCATAACATTCTGGATAAGTTGGCGGTTCATTCTGCTGTGGCGACCCCTGATCAATAAAGAGACTAAGCTGAAAAGAAAACAATTAAATGAATCAATAATAAATCCAATCTTTATTTTTACTGCAATTAAGTCCTTGCTCTTTTTCCCACTGATCGTAAAAATAATGTTTTTTATTTTTATTTTTTCACTTACTTTTCGAGTGCCTTGGACTTATGATTTTATAATAACCTTGCCTTTTATAAACTTTTCAACATCAAAAATAATTTGAGAAAAGATTAAGCTCCAATAATGTAATTTAAATGAACAACAAACAAACAAAAAAAGAATCACAAAATCCAAAAAAAAAAACTGCTGCTGATTTACAGATATATATATATATATATATATATATATATATATATATATATATATATATATATATATATATATATATATATATATATATATATATATATATATATAGTACAGTGAAGCTCTGGTGTTTTTCGAAACTCGAGAGAATCCCTAATAATAGTGGCAGTGCTGCAGTCGACCTTTTACGCATTTTGCACTGAACCCGATGTGCATTCTCCAATGACGAGCTTATTAGCAGCCCACCGCTCGACATGCTGTGGACCACCCTCTTGCAAAACTGACAAGCCGAGCGCTGCTTTCAGCTTTGCATAAAATCCACTGATTGCTGCTTGTCTCTCCACTTGTGTGAAAAGCATCTCCTCCTGATATAAAAGACACCATGGGAGAGCGAATAAACCATTGATAAACAGAGAGGCCAAATCAAGGATACTTCTTGGCTGTCTAATTGAATTATGTGTTTGGAAATCAAAAGGAGGCTGAATACTGAACACAAACTTGAGATAATTGCCCACAAAGAGAGAGAGAGCGTGAGAGCAGAAATGAGTGACAATCTCTGACTTTACACATTTGCATACATCTCCAGCATATGCTGAGCATGTAATGACATTTACAGCATTTTTTATATCAGCTGTATAGTTGATATGAAAATTAATGGTGCTCACTGTCTTGAGGCCAAGTCGGCTGCTGAAGAAACTCCAAACTCGAAATTGTAAATATTGGAATGTACTGTAGATTAGAGCTTGCATTATTTGCAGAACTGACATGAATTCAATTATGTGGCTTCAAAATGATCATACTTGCATTTTTTTGTGTCTTGTGTACAGTAAAAACAAGTGAAAACCTTCACTGAGATCTAGATTTAGGACCAAACTATTCACTCAATAAGGTAATGCTGTCTTGTTTTCACTAAAGCAATCCTTTAAATAAAATATCAAGAGTTCACACTTAGCTGATGATTGGTAATAAGCTAGTTTGACATGCTGTCCCGGAAGAGAGCCCTAAGCTCATGAGATCCTCGAGCCAGGGGCTCCCTCCCGTTTGCAGGGCAAGAGGGGAGTTTGAGATCAGGTAGATCTCGAGAACCTCCTGCTGCTGCTTAAGGATTGCTATGAGGGTGTGTTGTTGGTGGAGTTTGACTATGGTGCTGATTAGGTTTAGTCAATTTACTCATGTCTCATGTTTTGGACTTTGGGAGGAAACCGGAGGACCCGGGAAAAACCCACACGAGCACGGGGAGAACATGAACTCCAAACAGAAATGCCAACTGGCCGGGTAGAGACCCGAACCGGAGGCATTCTTGCTGTGAGGCCACAGTGCTAGGCACTTGCCCACCGTGCTACCCTATTGAGGAAAAGGAGGAGGAGAGGGAGTGGAAGTAAGGGTTCTTCAAGACAAAGATGACTGATGCTTTGGTTATTTATATTGCGTTAGGAATCGTCTGATTGGTGGTTTATACATTAGCTTAACTCGTGGGTGAGCCGTGTCAATCATAAGCACGTGATCATCTCGAAATTAGTTTATAAATAAACTTCACAAAGGGCTTGCGTTTTATTAAGTTTTGAGCAAAAAATATAACATCATCTTGCAAGGCTTGATGGTGAATAATGTGACCTTTCTTTCTTTCTTTTCTTTCTTTCTTTCTTTCTTTCTTTCTTTCTTTCTTTCTTTCTTTCTTTCTTTCTTTCTTTCTTTCTTTCTTTCTTTCTTTCTTTCTTTCTTTCTTTCTTTCTTTCTTTCTTTCATGAACTTGGTGTGGAGAGACCTCCCCCTTATGAATGTGAAGTGCTTCGGGTGTATGACCATACACTATAAATGCGCTATATAAATACACATTACATTACATCTGATTGACATTAGCCCCATTCACACAGTGATACTGGTAAATATCCAGACAATGTCTTGAATTACTTTACCAGTAAATTCAAAAAAGCACTGTTTACACAGGCGAGGATCATACCGTTTTTTTTTTTTTTCCGGTAAAGAACGTTCACACATCCATTCCGAAATATCGGTAAATTCTGACATCATTAACCAGAAGTGACCTCTCAATGGCTGTGCTTGTATTTGTAAACATTTCACTACATTACAAACTCTGCGGATGGATCAGTATTGTGAACAACTTCGACAGAAACACAGAGAAACACATTTCGCATGTCTAGATGTTCATAATATGTGTGTGTGCTGGCGCTCACCAGGGGTCTGTTCTTCGTACGTGGATTACTCAATTAGCTAGATTTAGTTATTGACGATTTGACATGATCCGGGATCGTTTTATTCTTCTAAAATCATCTGAGACTTGTCGTAGCAACAGTTCTGGTAACTCAAACCTACTTGAGAGCAGGCTCATTTCATATAAACAGGATTAGATCGGGTCAGTTCAAGCAAAGATAATACTGAAAGTATGTACCAAATTCGGATATTTTTTTACAGTTGTTGTATACACTTTGAAAAATAATATATATTTTAACTATATGTATATGTGTGTGTGTATATATATATATATATATATATATATATATATATATATATATATATATATATATATATATATATATATATATATATATATATATATATATAAACTTATGCAATCTGCACTCCGAAATAAAAGTAAAAGACTGCCACCTGGTGGTTCAAAGAGAAAATTTATTGATATGAACTTTTTAGATACAAACAGTACATACTTATTTAACACATATTCGACTTATTTAAAAAAAAGGATAATACTTTACTTTCCTGCCAACATTAATTGCTGGAATGTTCCACTATTTGAAATACTATTGTGTTTACTTTTATTTCTCCATCACTGTTAAGCTGCTTTGACACAAGCTACAATGTAATGTGCTACACTGTAAAATGCCACCCAGGAACACCATTATTACCAGCCTTAGTACCTTAGCAACACCCTGGCAACCATCTAGAACACTCTAACACTCTTATATAAAAAAAAAAAAACACTTTAGCTACACTCTTATAACCAAAAACATCTAGCAGCACCCTTTTAAAAAGATACAATACCTTAGAAACATGCTGGCAATCATCTAGAACATCCAAACAACATGATAACAAAAAATATAAAATAAAATATAAAATATATATATTTTTAAATATAAAAAATATATTTTTAAAATAAAATATAAAATAAAAAAAAATCTAGGAACTTCCTTGTAATATCAAAAACACTTCTAGCAACACCCTTATAACCAGCCAAACACCTTAGAAACATGCTGGCAACCATCTAGAACACATTGATTACCAAAATAACCTCTAAGAACACCCTAATCACTAACCAGAAAACAATAGCAACACCATAGCAACCATATAGAACACCCTCAACTCCCCTATAAATCCCTTTATAAATGTCTTATAAAACCATATTAAAGCACCCTGATGTCCACCCACTCTAAAATTCCATTGACTTGTGGCAAACACACATTTGTTTTGTGTTTTTTTGCATATTATGTGTGAATACACTCAAATTTGTAAATCAATTACCCATCACAGATGAATGAAATCTTAATCTAGTGACTTCATAGCTCAGGTGATTTTTGGCATCTGTTTAAGCGGCAGTTCATTTCAAGTCAGCGCCATTTTCTGCATTGCATGAATTCAGAGGATTACTCATTTCCGTATAGTTGACATTAATTAGACTCATTACCAGTGAATAAACAAATGAGCGACAGTGCCAACATCTTAATCATGCAGCATAATATAAAAAAAATAAATAAATTCAGCACATTTCAAGGCTCTTTAGCACCCACTGGTTCCGCTCTGTTATGAGCTTTCTGAGGGCCAATTAACCACTGAATTAAAGGACCAATTAATATCCAGTGCCAAATTCAGATGAAAAGAGGGCAAATAAAAATGGTGATCAAGAACTATTTTGGTTAATGCTTGATAAAACCACACTGAAGTCAAATTAGATTAAGTGCTTGTTTTATTTTTTTACTCCTTTAAAGTATAAATGTTAAATAACTAATCCACATAACTATTGCTACTTTAAATCTAAATGGTCAGAAAGGTCAAATAATGATACCTGAAATTAATTAGGAATGTGTTTAAGATGCATATTATTTTCATTACAATTGTTTTGGTAAATCAGACTGCCTTTGGAATAGTAAGATAGTAAAAAGCATAATCATATAGCCGTTAATTTTATTGTCTAAATCTTTAGATCTGTATTAGTCCAAGAATATAAAAGACAAATTCAATGAAGCATTTTTAATGGTATTATTATTATTATTATTATTATTATTATTATTATTATTATTATTATTATTAATGTTGTTGTTGTTGTAAATATTATAATTTATTTTTATTATTATTATTATTATTAATAATAATAATTATTATTATTTTTGTTGTTGTTACTATTATTGTTGTTGTTGTTATTATAATTGTTGTTATTGTTATTTGTTGATATTATTAGTATTTTTATTATTATTGTTGTTGTTGTGGTTGTTGTTATTGTTGTTATTATTATTGTTGTTGTTGTTGTTATTATAATTGTTATTATTATTGTTATTATTATTGTTGTTGTTACTATTGTTGTTATTATAATTGTTAATATTTTGATGTTTTTATTATTATTATTGTTGTTGTTGTTGTTGTTGTTGTTGTTGTTGTTGTTGTTATTAATTTTACTATTGTTGTTGTTATAATTGTTGTAATTTTTTGTTGTTGTTATTAATATTAGTATTATTATTGTTACTTAATCAACTTGTTGTTATTATAATTGTTGTTATTATTTTTGATGTAGTTATTATTATTTGTTGTTATGATTATTATTGTATATATTATTATTTTGTTATTAATGTAATAATAATTGATATTTTATAGTGTTGTTGTTGTTTCTATTATTATTATTATTATTATTATTATTATTATTATTATTTGTTTGTTAGTTTGTTTGTTTTTTTATCATCATAAAACCTCTTTGGACAGCTTAACCTTAAAACCAGTCAGTGCACTTTTATTAAATCCTGATGTAAACAGGAATAGAAACCTGAACAGAAATAGAAAGATTTGATGAGCACTTCAGGAATAATAGCTTTCTCTTCTTTGTGACTGCAGTTTCTGGTAAGCCAGCATGCATTATTGACCTGTACAGATGGACAATCATGAGTTCAAACGTTCTTCAAAGTATATGATATGAAGTAAAAATCAGTGTAGATGTAGGTGTTTGTAGAGCTCCATACACTCTCCTCTCAGTTCCTCTCAATGACTTTCCTAATTGCTACCTTCTTTTTCCTCCCTGCAGCAAAATCTGTAATATAGTTTCACCTGGTTTGTGAACATTCCCCTTTTCTGTTGTTGTAGTTGTAACCTGTCTGTGCTTCAGTCATAGCAGTCACCAGTACAGTGTCAGAAAGCCACAGGAGGAAGAATCAGAAGTTTGTCGCTAGTATTTTAAACGTTTTGGTTGAATATGTAAAATAACTAAATGCATACATACATACATACATACATACATACATACATACATACAACAGTTCTGTCTGGTTCTCAAATCTGATAGCTAAATCTGATTGACAGATTTGACAGATTAAAGTAATATCAGCACTCAGACAGCCTCTTCACCCTTGTGTATTACTTCGCCCACACTAGGACTTAAGGAGGAAACAACTTACCACAGTGACAAATATTGCTGCTTTTGGACAACAAAATTTACCTTAGAGTTTTTTTTTAGGTGAGAATGTGGTTGTTTAGTTTGCAACTATGCAGTTTATTTATAAAGGATAGTGCCTATTTTAAATATTTATACATTTCTGAGATTCATACATTTAAAATATTCTCTCTTGTGTGTTGTTGTGCTGTTTTTATACTAAAGTATTCTGCTAGTGTTTGTTTTTGATTTGGCTTTTTAAGGGTTACTTATGGTCATTTTCCAAAAGCAACAGAGAAATACTGGGAAATCTCTGTAGACTGTTGGCAATTTATACCTTTCAGCTTTATAATCTTAAAATGTGAGCAAAATCCCCTTTTTTGTCATCACTTTAGACATTACACTAGAGAATCATTCTAGCGTGGAATAGTGAGTGTTTCTGCTGTTCTGACATCAGCTGCAGATGTGAATGAATGCAGAAAGAAAGTAGTGCCTTGTACCAAAAATATTTTGAGACTCTCTGTGTTTGATTATCTTTTTATATACCTTTATTTCATGGTACTGTTGTATAAACCCAATTTCACACTTGTAGCAGTGCCATATGGCTGTATATTGTCACTGGTGGGACTCGTTTGCCAGGTTAGCGCAGTTTGTTTGGTACATGTGAATCCAGCAATCATGCTCGAATCCGAGTCTGAGATCACCTGAACGAGGTGGCCTTGGCTCGATTGAAACAAACTCAGGAGTGGATCGATTGTAGTGAGAAAGCGATACGATCCGAGCCTGGCCATATTTGCCATAAAATGAAATAAGGATGCATGACAGTTGAGTAGGACTCTGCAAAATAAACCCTGAAACTCTGACCAATGTGAGGAGAGTTTACTCGCACATGTCTTGTTTTAGCTCGTTTGGTCCGTTTAGAAACTTTGCTGTGTGAAAGCGAACCGCATCAAGAACAAAGAGCAACACTGAAACAATTTAATCCTTGTTTTGGTCGATTCACAGGTGTAAAAGCACTCTAAGGCACTCGGCCTGCGGTCCCAAGCCAACGCACACCTCCCACTAGTGCTGATTTTATATAAATATATATATATATATATATATATATATATATATATATATATATATATATATATATATATATATATATATATATATATATATATATATATATATATATACATCTCTTTTGCTCATCAAAACTGCAGTGAAATATTGTTGCAATTAAAAATGCATATATTAAATTTAGTATATTTTCCAATGTAATTAATTTCCCCCTTTATTATATAAAATATATATACATAAATCCCTGACTCCTCCATTAACATGCAACATAAAATAACAGGAATCTAGAAACTGATGAGATTTCAAAAGAGTTGACAAATAAAGTACTGCTGGACAGAGAAGGATGGAGATGATGCTGGAGGAGAGAAATACAGATGATTTTATTGACGCTGGAGCAAAGTGAAGCAGATCAGGACTTATTTGTGTTTGCCGTCTGCACCACATGCTCAACGTTTGCCAGATGGTTCATGAATAACAGAGATTCCAGCAGGTTGCCTGAAAAATAAATAAAGGAACGCACACAGACACTCTACTTTACTATTCAGACCTGAAACATACTTTGAGTTCGCAAGCATAAACTTTCACCTTTTTCTTATAGAATCTTAATGTGGATAGAGAACTCAATGGATATTAGATATAAATCATCAATATCAAAAATATCAGGCTACCAACATTTTTCAGAATATCTTTTAATGCAAAAAAAATCTAAAATGTTTTGGCAGGGAAGGGAGAATAAATAATTAAATTTTTTGGGTGTACACTCTCTTTAAATGTACTGTATAGCAGTGTTTCTCACCCGCTTTCCTGGAGGACCACCAGTTCTACCCTGTTTTCTTAACTAAACACACCTGATTCATATCCTTAGCTCATTAGCAGAGACCAATACACTGTGTGACAGACAAAGGAGACATGCTGTTTTGGTGGTCCTCCAGAAACGTGGTTAAGTAACACTGCTATATAGCACAAACACCATTTTATTTGAGTAACTATTTAAACTATTTAAAAGTTATATTTTAAATTGGTTCTTATTTAATAATCTTTAAGTTAATAATATATTTTTTTATATTTTTTAGTGCTGAGCAAAGATAAATCAAAATTTGTTTTAACAAAATATGTGTCCGTGTACAGTGTATATATATGTGCATGTGTGTGTATATTTCTGTTTAATGGAAAGAAGATTTTGTCAGCAAATTTCTAATAATAGTTTTAATAACTCTAATAACTGATTTATTTTATCTTTGCCATGATGACAGTAAGTATTATTTTACTAGATATTTTTCAGAACACTTCTATTCAGCTCAAAGTGACATTTAAAGGCTTAACTAGGTTAATTAAGTTAACTAGGCAGGATAGGGTATATAGGCTAGTTATTGTATAATGATGGTTTGTTCTGTAGACTATCAGAAAAATAAAGCTTAAAGGGGATAATAATTTTGACCTTAAAATGTTTTTAAATAATTTAAAAACTGTTTTAATTCTTGCCGAAATAAAACAAGTAAGACTTTCTCCAGAAGATAAAAGAAATTATTAGATTGGGGGCTAATAATTCTGACTTCAATATAATACACACAACATACATATATTTGAGAAAATGTTGATTTAATTGTGTATATATATATATATATATATATATATATATATATATATATATATATATATATATATATATATATGTGTGTGTGTGTGTGTGTGTGTGTGTGTGTGATTATTGTGATTAATCTTAGCTGTTACTTGCTTGTTTTTACCTAAAAAACATTTTGAAATAACAAAAGTAAATTTAACACTGTCATTTAAAGTCTACTTATAACTGAAAGCAACATTCATAAATAATAGTATTACTTAAAGGTTCAGTATGTAAGTTTGACACCCAGTGGTTGAACTAGGTATTGCATTCCTTGATCAAAACACACGCAAGCACAGGTTGCCAGATTGAGGACCAACTGGAACAAGACTGACTATCGAGACTAAATGCTGATTTAAGGCTGATTTAAGTTGTGTTGTATATAAAAGCAACGGCATGTGATTGAAGGAATATTTCTCATATTAAAATGAGTTTTTGTTTTAGCCAACACTTGAAATTGATGTTTTGAAAACGGCTACTATTTCTCAGAGCTGAACAACAGAAAACTTGATGACATGATCACCTCAGGTACACCTCATGTGCTTTATACGGTGTTACATTTTATTTGCAGTGTTATTGTTATTTGCTAATTAATAAGTGATTCATTGGAACTCTGAATCTGCGTCTCATTTAGGATTCTGCTATTGTCCACCGGAGGTCGCATTTCGGTTATGAACACATGCTTTGAGAGCCTTCATGACTGAAATCTAACAAGGGAACCTGGGGTGCTGAAATATAATTGGCTAAACTGGCATTGGGTGGGTTAAAGGGACCAAAACAACGACAACTGTTCCAGCATGTAACACACATTTTCAAAGCAGAATATCTGACTTAAGCATTGTTTTTCAGATAAGCAAGACTTTTCACTTGGCATGTTTCTTAAATATCTGCTAACAAATGGTATTTTTAATGCTTTAGAAGAGTCAAAAATGTACATGCAGCACCTTTAATAACCTTGTTTTAATGACAGTAGCTTGTCTTTAATCGGAAAATTATGTAAATCTTGCTATTGACTGTTATTAGTAGATTATATTTCGTTTTGCTCCAGTTTAATATAGTTATTGTGTTTCACAGCCACTCCATTTAAACTGAATATGGATTTTCAATGAAGACAGTAAAGCGAGTAAGTGGTGAATATAAGAATGTGGGAGGTGAGGTTTCAGATCCAATATCATTAGTATTTAAAAACATGAAAATCTTCTAATAATCTAATAACACTCTCCAGTCGTCCCTCAATAAATGTTCCACAGTTTTGCGCATTGAATTGCCAGTGTTTATGATTTCCCTGCCCGTTTCTCACAAGCCCACATGCTCCAGCTGGATTATCAGCCAAAATAAACACAAACACAAGTATAATCATATTATATTCATAACTATTCCCAACGCCTCATCTGAAGTCTGCAAAGTCATAACTAATAGCTACTCAGAGGCTATTGTACATGCAATATGCAGATTAACAACAGCCATCATTCATAAATACTACACAATCCTCTTGCCATTTAAACCCATAACATAGTTTATAAATGTAAATGTTATTTCCAAATGGAAGGGGAAATATTTCACAATGAGCCAATGTGCTTTAGTTTAAACCACCATTACCTATAATAAGCCTTGTGCTATTCTCAGTCAGAAGATTGTATTGTGTTAAGGGGGAAAAGAACAATATACACTCACCGGCCACTTTATTAGGTACACCTTACTAGTACTGGGTTAGACCCCATTTTGCCTTCAGAACTGCCTTAATTCTTCATTGCATGGATTCAACTAGGCACTGGAAATATTCCCCACAGATTTTGGTCCATATTGACATGACAGCATCAAGCAGTTGCTGCATATTTGTGAGCTGCACATCCATCTTGACACCAACAACCATGTCATGTTCAAAGTCACTTAAATCACCTTTCATCCCCTTTCTGATACTTGGTTTTAACTGCAGCAGATCATCTTGACTATGTTTACATGCCTAAATGCATTGAGTTGCTGCAATGTTTTGGCTGATTAGAAATTAGCGGCAATGAGCAGTTGGACAGGTGTACCTAATAAAGTGACCGGTGAGTGTATATTTGGTCAGTTTTATTTTATTTTGTAGTTTATTTTATTTATTTATTCTCTTTGTATTATTAATATTATGTTTTTGTTTATATTTACAGCATTAATTATTTGGTACTTATATATTTCATGTTTTCATTTTAATAATTTTATCTCTTATGGATATTATATATATATATATATATTATTTATTTATTTATTTTAATTTTTTTTCAGGTAATCATTATTTCATTCTAAACCATTTTAGTCATTTGGCTTTAATGTATTTAAATATAATAACCTTGGATTATTATTATTATTATTATTATTTTTATTATTAGAGAGAAGAAATTTTCAGCACATTTCTAAACATATAGTTTATAAACATTCAAAACAATAGTTTAAATAACTCATTTCTAATAACTGATTTATGATAATGATAATAATAATATAATTAATATTAAAGCAAAAATAATTATTAGTTTTTAATAAAAAAACAGATATTTCATGTATAACATTATTTTTCAATATTTACTGTTTCAATGTAATTTTGATCAAATAAATCAAACTGTGGTAAGCAAGAGACTGGTTCTCCTTTTATTAAATATATGATATACAGTGTAAATGTTTTCCTATAAAATAATAAAGATATTAAACAATTATAATATATATTTTTAATAACAATATAATGCAGAATCTGTGTGGTTTCACTTTTTCCAGAGAATTCTATTTGCTTTGCCATGTTCTCACCACAAGTCTATATTTAAAAAACCGAACTTGAGCTCATAATGTGTGCGTGATTATTGAAGAGCTTCCAATATCCTTTCAGAAACGCACAAACGCGAGAGGGAAGCATGAAAAAAACAAAGGAGCAAATACTTATTTAGGCAACCTAAAACACAAACAAACTGCCATGTTTAAGAATCATCATCAGCTTTGGATTTGAAATGACGGAATGACAGATTTTGACGGAATTTCTTTATAACAAGATGTTACTGTCACATGTGCTTGTGAAGAATAAAGATGAGAGGTTTGTGCTGACTATTTAAGTTTTTCGTTTATGAACCCAAATAAGGCCTAAATGTATGTTTTGTTATTTTTATTTTTATATTTTGTTATTTTTTTTGTTATTAACAAACTGCCATGTTTAAGAATCATTATCAGCTTTGGATTTGAAATGACGGAATGATGGATTTTGACGGAATTTCTTTATAACAAGATGTAACTGTCACATGTGCTTGTGAAGAATAAAGATGGTAGGTTTGTGCTGACTATTTAAGTTTTTCATTTATGAACCCAAATAAGGCCTAAATGTATGTTTTGTTATTTTTCTTTTTGCAATAGGCTCAATTTCAGACTGTAAGGGGCTGTATATGTTCATACGTTTTATTTTATATAATCGCAGATGTTACAGTAGGCTATTTCACATTACATTGATCTGCAACTATAATCCAATGCTGTTCATAGAAAGAGAAGTAATGAACATTTAAACACAAGTATTTATGTATATAAAGTATTTGTTTAGTAAGAAATGCTTCTTATTTGATATGTGAAATTCAAGGGAGAATGACGTTGACTGCAACTTTCTGTCGAACACCTTGTCTACCAAAAGAATACCATTAGTACCATTGGTAAGCTTGATAAAAGTGACCTGTACCGTACCGTACCGTACCGTACCGTTTTGTACTGTACCACTCAGTGAAAATGAAGCTTATTAGCTTTAATACTAAAGGTAAAAGTGCACTGTAAGAAAATACTGGCTCACACAATTTCTTCATGTCGTCCCAACACAAAATGATTAAGTTACCATAATTGTTCATACAAATTTAAATGTATTGAACATAAAACAATTTAGTTGTCACCCCCCCCCCCAAAAAAAAAAAAAAAAAAAAAAAAAACTGAACAAATGGGTTGATTCATGTTGTTTTAAATAAGTTTAACATTTTTTCGAGTGTGAGTTTTGAGTCGCTTGAGGCTTTAGTATTCAGTATCTCTACCGATTTAAACATTAAAAACCACAGTGATGAGCCGTATCTTCCACCTAGCCCAGATCCAGCATATTTACTCCACAACAAAGACACGTTTAGCTTCAGATAGTGAACCCTGTAGACAGATCTGTCAAACTGAAAACGCTCCTCTACGCCTGTATTCCCTGGAAAAAATAAATTGAGCTTCGTGCCAAAATGCGCAGCTTTCATCACAATGTAAACAATTTATTTTGTGTGCTCTGGAAATCCCCCAAACTTCAGCCAGACTGACAGTGGCATCTTTTAGGTATACTGAAACTTAATGAGATCCCGGACTGGTGGATAAACATGCTAATTCAGGTTCGGGTGGCAAAGTGTTTTCGCAACTCAAATCTGGAGTAAAAAAACAAAACAAACATCTGCAGGTTTAAATTGTTGCACGTTGGAAGCAAATTGAAAACTGGCACGGCGCACAAAGAGCTGTCATTCATTTAGGCTTTTCTCACTCAATATACACAGCTGAAGTCAGACTTTATCATTATTAGCCCCCCTGTCTATTTTTTTCCCCAATTTCTGTTTAACGGAGAGAAAATTTCTTCAACACATTTCTGATCATAATCGTTAACTCATAATAGTTAACTCATTTCTAATAACTGATTTATTTTATCTTTGTTATGATGACAGCAAATAATATTTTATTAGATATTTTTCAAGGTGCTAGTATTCAGCTTAAAGTAATATTTTAATTAATTAGGTTAAAGTTAAAGTAGTTAGGCAAAAGTATTAACCTCCATATATACGTTATACGTGGACAGCACATTTTAGCTCTTAAGTGGCTATTTAAAATACTTTGCATGTTATATATATTGTTACAGACATACAGTGTCATCCTGCAACTGTTTTGCAGCATATGAAATGTCCCAAGTATTCTTTTTAACAAAAATGTTGTTTTTACTCTCTGGTATATATATATTATAGCGAAAACTACAATCCCCATCATCCCTTGCGGTCTGTTGTCGCTACAGATCCAGTAATGCGGAAATGGAGTGTGCTGCTAGAAGCGGGGATCAAAAAGAGCTGTAAAACTCTAAGGCCCCTTTTACAAGAGTGCATTTTAGTTTTAAAACGGCGTTGTAGAATGAAAACGATCCGCGTCCACACTCGCGTTTTACCCAGCGTTTCTGAACAGCTCTCCGTCCACACCAAAACGCTGAAAACGCACATCACGTGACCACACACACACACTCTCGGGCAAGCGCTCCAGCATTTCTACCCAGATGAGAGCTCTGCTTGTCGGACTGCTCATCAAGCATCTCCCGCTGGATCTGATCTCGCTATATTTGCTAAACGTGATATTTCATTCATCTTGTTGTCTTTATCTAACGACATAGGCCAATTCCCTGACTTTGGTCATTGGAATCTATTAAGTTACTTGTTCACGGGTAACATGTTTTGGTTAAGCGCAAAGAAGTTAATGATTAATCCAGGTACATTGACTGATCGCTTGCCTTTATTTCCTACAATGTATAAACTTATTGTATGTTATACTTTTATAATTATCGATTATTAAAACTGATATTCAGCAAAAGAGAGGGTGTGTTTCGTATTTTCACTGAAATTGAAAGGAGGCAGTTGTTATCGGCTCCGTTTTGTTATAAATATGCACACAGTGAAGATGACGCTCATATATGCAGCACGACGCCTCAACATTTCTGCTGTCTGTTAAGTTGCTAATATTAAAAAGAAAATAGGCAGTTCCTTATATCATGTTTACATTTTATTGATGAGAAAGTGAAACGTAGCCAGGGTGATGTGAATGAATTTATAAAGTACACTGTTCCCTTTGAAGATTTACCCGTGTCCTCGGTATGTTTTCCATATCAAACTGAGAAGGGGGAGACTGCAGCCTTGATCAAACTTGCGAAGTCTTAACTTACAAGAAGAGGATGCAAGACTGAACTGTGTGTGGGCTACTTAATATTGAGGAAAAGCCCCAATCAGATAGGCGAACGTTTGCAGCCCCGCCTCCGTTTTCAGATGTCTCCGTCTTTCCCCATCCACACTGAGACGGAGCAGCAGCGTTTTAGAATGAAAACGGCCTCTCCAGCGTTTCCAAAAAGCTCCGTTTTCGGCGCTCAAGAAATAAGTCATATAAGTCATATCTCTCTTGTCCCAGAAACCTCAGTACCAAATGAGAGGTTTTTTTTTCTGTTGCAGGGGACATTGTAAATGCCCAGAGATACCAGCTTTTACCAGATTATATTTATATGATAATTTTCCTTTAAACCCATCTTTATCTAAGTGAGTGAGTGATTAAATGTTGAATGTGATGAGTTTTCAACAATACTAAATTAAAAACTTAAATTTTTTTTTACATGGTTTAATATTTTTTTTGTTATTAAAATTGAAGTTCCTGTTTCAAAGCTTACAGATAGATGGCTAATTTGTATGTCATTGACACTTTTGGCACTTTTTTGGAGTATTTTCATAAGTTTTGTTTTTTCCTGTAAATGATTCAATAAATACCGTACCGTGACATTCATACCGAGGTATTACCGTACCGTGAAATTCTGATACCGTTACATCCCTAATATATATATATATATATATATTGTTGCATATTATATATATATGTATATATGTATGTAAATATGCATATGCTTTATATGCATTGAAAAACTGTCAGGAAAAAGTGTTTTATGTAAATTCAGAACACGAGTCCACATATATGGACATTGATTTTCTCTAAAAGTAAATCATATCAAAAGCTCCAATAAGTCCAAACAGCAAAGAGAAATAAAACATACATATAAAAAAACACCTTGGGCCTTAAGAGGTTAAGGGCGTTTCTGAATCCACTTTTACAATTTTAATGACAGAAAATATGGTTTGCGCCCTGGCGCAAGGTCTAACAGGGTTGTACTTATTCTCTTAATGAGTTATGGGTGTGTTTTGAGCATAACATGCATTAAACCAACACAATCTCACGACAATTCATAACTTTTTAATTTAGTGGCTAATTCGTACAAATTTGTACGATCTAATTTGTACATTTTAATACAATTTGCTCATCCCCCAGTGACGGTTGGGTTTAGGGGTGGGGTTAGGTGCCATGCCTTCTTTTTAAAATCGAACAATTTTGTACGACTGAACTCGTACGAATTAGCCACTAAACTGGCAAAACGTAAAATACTTACATTTTCTCGTAAGATCAGGATGATTAAACCCATCACTCACTTCACATTAAGGCAAATTTGCTATTTACATGGCCGACTTTGTAAGTGGAAAAACTGAATGCTTCACTAACAAGAAAACAGTTAAACAGACCATCTACAGCGCGAAGATAAAGAATAAGCCTCCTACATTCAGCGCCTTTACTTTCTTTTTACTTTTAACTCTTTACTCCTTTACTTTTTCGTTGACAAGAAATGGTGGAAACTCACTCCACTGAAACATCATTTAGCCTACATATTTAATTTTGTTAAATGCAAAGATTTGTTTTAAATGCAAAAATTTGTTTTAGTTGGTCAATGGCTCGGTCTATTTAAGTACCTCAAAATAGGAACGCATCAACAATGAGCCTTAACACACCTCCTTTATAGATTGGCACAGCATGAGTCCACAAAGTGGCACAAATGGATTTGCTATTTAAACAAAGTGCAAACCGTGAAAATTAAAAGTTGTGCAGGTCTGAAAATTGCGCCAGGTTTATGATAGGGCCCATAGACCTTAAAATGGTTAATAAAATAATAAAAAATAGCTTTTATTCTAGCTGAAATAAAACAAATAATACTTTATCCATAATAAAAAAATATTATAGGAAATGCCGTGAAAAAAATCCTCTCTTTTAAACATCATTTAAGAAATATTGAAAAAAAAAAAAAAAAAAAAAAAAACCCTGATCACAGGAGGGTAATCAAATAATTTTGCCTTCAACTGTAAACACACACACACACAAACACACACACACACGTTAGTGCTGGAGCTGTATATCCAAACCTTTTATTACAATAGAAAAATGTTTCAACGTGCTCCTCGAAGGCAGCGTTTCATCTCGATTATATCCGAAAGAATGGGCTGTCATGTTAAGAGGGTCATCAACTGCCCATTATCTTGAGTACACAAACAATCAACACTTTTATTCAAATAAACCAGCTCGAGCTGAAATTAGGACGGGAGAGAGATGTTATAATAAATCGCATGCTTGTAGATTAATTTTAAAACATATCTGCGTGCATTTTATTCTGTAGTCAGCAGTAATTCCTCCTCTCATATTTCATGTTAATGTAATCGCTCAATATTTCTTATTTCTACATTTATTATATAACACAGATCGTGTTGTACCAGACCCTGTGGTGTAGCTTCCATCAGGAGACCTGCGAAACGTTTTAAACTGGCTTGTTTCTACACTTTTCTAACGTTTTCATTTACTAAATTCAGTACTTAATGATAATCAGGTCAAAACAGTCATATTTTAGATTTAACAAGTATTCCAACTCTTGGTAATATGCCTACTACATACTGTACATACTGTTCATTATGTTACCAGATGCATTATATAAAGGACTTTTTATCTGATGATCTAAACTTTTTTAAAAGTGAAATGTAAACTACTCGCGAGGGTTGCATGATAACATAGCAATATTTTGTTTTTATATGATCCTCTCTCTCATATATATATATATATATATATATATATATATATATATATATATATATATATATATATATAGAGAGAGAGAGAGAGAGAGAGAGAGAGAGAGAGAGAGAGAGAGAGAGAGAGAGAGAGAGAATATACACACACACACACACACACACACACACACACACGCACACACACACACAATGTACACCATGTATAAATAAATAATAAACAAATTGCAAGCAAGAACAATTACAATAGAACGAAGAAAAAAAAGTTAAAAAAAAAAGTCAACAGAGTCAAACAGTATTCAATACTAAACAGTATTATTCAATACTATTATTCAGTATTCAATACTATACAGTATTCATACTAAAACTATATAAATATATATATTTATATATATATATATATATATATATATATATATATATATATATATATATATATATATATATATATATATATATGGATGGATGGATGGATGGATGGATGTGTATTACTAAAATTTTCTGCAATTTAGTAAAAGGTAAGGTAGTTTATCAGTTTATGACTATATTAATTTTAAATGATTAACTATAGTTTTTGTTTTAATGTAACAAATTATTGATTGATTTTTATTTTTACTACCAAATGATTTTAACTAAGTATGACAACATTACAAGCCTGAATTACTTTATTACTTAATCCTACAATTAGACGGTCTATTATGCTTCCTTTGTGCATATAAATACGTGAATAAAGTTGTGTTTAATTATTTTCATTTACATAATTTAAGTAAAGAAACTGCACAGATGTTAAAATGACCATTACGATATAATAATGAAATAATAACTGAAATGGGAAACCCCAAACTGTTAACAGTTTAATGAATGTCAAGCGTAGTACAGGCGGTCTCGATCGCCATATTTGCGAAGTTCAGTATGTGGCGATAATACTTCACAGCAGTCGTTTTTAGACAAGAAAAAATAGTAGAAGACTGATCTGTCATTGGCGACACAGTGGCGCAGTGGGTAGCACGTTTGCCTCACAGCAAGAAGGTCGCTGGTTCGAGCCTTGGCTCAGTAGGCGTTTCTGTGTGGAGTTTGCATGTTCTCCCTGCATTCGCGTGGGTTTCCTCCAGGTGCTCCAGTTTCCCCGACAGTCCAAAGACATGCGGTACAGGTGAATTGGGTAGGCTAAATTGTCCGTAGTGTGTTTGTGTGAATGAGTGTGTGGATGTTTCCCAGAGATGGGTTGCGGCTGGAAGGGCACTGCACAGTTTTAAAACGAGGCAGATTCACATTCATATTCATATTCATACACTTTTTTAAATACATTTTAAAATATATGCTGCATGTACATATGACATATCAGTAAAGATTTTTGAAATCTAAACATTAACTTGCATGAAGATTTATAGGCAACCTGGTTTTCTTATAGGATGTCAAGCTGACAAAACATTGCTGCACTCTGATGCAAGTTTTGTGTATGGAGAAAATTAAAAAGCACTGCAGTGTTTGGGTGTTTTGTGTTTGTCTGAGATACTTGGTCTAACAAAATGATATTCCATACAATAAAATGAAGCTGATCAGTCAGTTTTTGTCACGTGACTGCAACATACTGAAAAGTTAAGATGTTTTCATCTAAGTATGCCTGGAATATGCAAGTGCGCCGTGCAGTTCTTAATCATTTTGCTAGCCTGTGGGTTAAATTTTGGCACTCAAGTGATCATGATGTAACGAGAGAATAGTCATTTTTCAAAATAAAAGATTTTTAAATATAAATGATTGTTCAGACTTGGATAATAAATAAAATAGAAATAATTAATGATTTTTTTGTGCGGCCTGCTACCAGTCGATCTATAGATTGGCGCCTGCTCTGCAAGCACCATGCACCTCTTTCTCTAGTTCTGCGCCAATTGAATTGATTTTTAGCGGCTTATGACGCGATGCACTAAAGTAAATATTCTAAGCACAGCGCTTTGATCGTAGGCTTTAAAGGACAGCCAATGCTGATCACATTGGTATTATCATACGCATCAAATTATTTAATTTAACATTAAAAACTTTTTTTTCTTTTATTGCTCTGTAATTCCTCAATGTACCACTCGAAGTAAACCCGTGTACCACTAGTGGTAAACATACAACAGTTTGAGAACTACAGTTGTAGTCCATATAATGGACTAATATATTACATTTTTTAATTATTAATATTTATATTTATTAATAGGCATGAAACTAATGTTATTTAACAAAAGTGCATTCAGTAAAAAAACTATTGAAAAAAATTGACGCAATAAAATAAGAAATAAAGAAATAAATACGTTTACATTTTTTGTGGCAAACAAAAAACAAATTCCATTAAAAAAAATTAGCAAAAAAGTCTTAAATTTGACCTTATGAAATTGCAAAAACCCTGGTATACTAAGTATTACTACTATTTTTTACTAATATATAAATCACCAATCCTGTTTATCCATTATACAGTAGTTTATCCCAATTAAAATTTCCCAGGCCATTGCAAAGTTTTTCTACTGTATGCAACAAAGACACTCTGTTTGGTGGCACATTCACATCATTCCCTTTTAAACCTTCATTCAGCTGATTTATCCTATACTGTTAATGACAGCAGTGATAAGATTTCACTCTCAGTACAGTACAGTATATCCACCTGTAAAACTCAGACAAACACAAGACTTCACAACCTCTCAAATTTCGATGAACTCTTGATAAAAATAGCCGAATGGCAGCGTGGAGCTGTCCACTGTCAATATTGTGCTCCTGTGATTAAGTGTTTGAATGTCTGGCTCTGTGGTCAGCTGTAAGTCAGACGATACGGCTCAGATTCTTCACAGACACAACACCTTTCAGATGGGAGAAAGAAAATACAAGCTTTCTTTTGTACGCTTTCCTGAAAAGCATCTGTTCTGGAGATACAAGGGTCTCTTCAGAAAACGCTTCTTGTGTTCTGGCACTGAAATAAATACAGTTCTTTTGTGTCTAGTCCTGGCGTTTAAAACAACAACAAAAATACTGACAGTTTATTTTTGTGTCCTTGGGATAAAACAATGGATTTGTCCCTTGTTCTACATGCTGGAAATCAACCTCGCCGTGTAAAAACGTGTGACCAAAGCAGCTCTGCGTTTCTCTGGCATTTTATAAAAATAGCCTGCATCACAGACGCGCTCAAACACACACACACAACAAAGACTTTCCTTTAAGGCATGCTCGCATTTTATCATTCTGTCAGTTTGTAACATGGTGCATACATTATGTAACTGGTGCCACTAGATAATCCATATTCTGCCAGCGGAGACCCAGTTTCCCTGCTCTCTGCAGGAGGAGGTGGAGAGCGTGACTTCTGCATGACTTTGCTCTGAATGACAAGTTTTGCCAGCATATGTCAAGTGTCACAGCTCAGCCTGTGATTCACAAGAATAAAGGCTGGGGATTCAGATTGACGCCTACTAGCTGATAGTGATAGTTTGCACCGACAGAAAATGACAGAGAGAGAAATCTGCCCTCGTACGCAGTGGTTTTCGTTGTCATTCTATTGAAATCCCACTTATGCAAATGTATTAAATGATATAGGAGGCACTCGTTTTCTCTCGTAAAACTAAATCGCAGGATAGAGAAATGATGAATGAGGTCTATTTAATGTCTCAATTGTTCCTGCCGGATGACAAAGAGATGAAATGCCAAGCAAATTATTATTATTTTTTGTAGATATATGTATATATATAGATCTCAATGATCTCATACCTCCTTCAAAACAATGTGGTATGAATTGACTGCGATATGAGCTTAGGTCAGTTCATCCATCACAAATTAATCCAAACAATGCTACACATGTACTTTTTTTTAGCTCTTCTATCTTATAAATACAGTTGAAGTCAAAATTGCTAGCTCTCCTGTGAATTTCTTTTTAAAATATTCCACAAATGATGTTGGAGTGAGCAAGGGAATTTTCACAGTGTTTCTGATAATGCTTTTTCTTCTAGAGAAAGCCTTATTTATTTTATTTCGGCTAGAATAAAAGCAGTTTTTAATTTTTTTTAACCATTTTAAGGTCAATATTATAAGCTTCTTAAGCTATATATTTTTTTTTTCAGTTGTCTACAGAACAAACTATTGTTATACAATGACTTGCCTAATTACGCCAACCTGCCTAATTAATGTAAAGCCTTTAAATGTCCCTTTAAGCTTAAAAATAGTATTCTGAAAAATATCTAGTAAAATATTATGTACTGTTATTAGAAATTACTTAATAAAACTAATATGTTGAAAAGCGTGTTGAAAAAAGTCTTCTGTCTGATATATAAAAAATAAAAAAAAAATTAAATATTTAAGGAGGCTAATAATTTAGGAGGGATACTAATTCTGACTTCAACTCTGTATCAGTAGACAAAAATGATTAGGTTTCCTGTGAAATTAGTATATGTTTCATAATAAGTATTTTTACTTGTTTACTTTAGTTGTTTATTGTTTGTGAGCCTCCTGTCATGTATTTGCAGCTCAAAATACCCCATACTGTGATGTCACAAGCCCCGAACATGACTGCAAACGTTCTGTACTGATGGCGCCTTGCCACTGGCACATTGCAAACACCGCATAGTGAGCGTTTTCAGTTCATTCATATGGAAGTTGAGCGTAAACGGTCACGCAGTGCATTTATGGATTTGAGAGAAAGCATTGAGAGCAGCTGAGAGCATCGGTAAGGTTGGTTTGTTCTGTAGACAATCGAAAAAAAATATATTGCTTAAGGGGGCTAATAATATTGACCTTAAAATGGCTGTAAGAAAATAAAAACTGCTTTTATTCTAGCCGAAATAAAACAAATAAGACTTTCTTTAGAAAAAAAAATATATATATATATATATATATATATATATATATAGGAATTACTGTGAAAAATTGCTCTGTTAAACATAATTTGGGAAATATAAAAAAAAAAAAAGAAAAAATCACCGGAGGGCTAGAAATTTTGACTTCAACTGTATGTTTTATCATAAGTTTCTGAGACACAGACTATAAAGGAGTCACCCTCTTTTTGAAGGTGGGTGGAAAGTAACAGCTCAATTGCATTTAAAGAGACGCATTTAAAGAGACGCTGTGTATTTAGTTTTACTCAAAAATGGCCATTTACAGTACGGTTTAATAAATGATCTTTGAGATATTTTAAGCTGCATTTTCACAGAGACATTCTGGGCACATGAGAATCTGTGTTTCATTATGTCAAATGAAAAACGTCAGGTGTCAACCAATCGCTATGAAAAGTTGGCAAGGCAAGATGTTTACATAAAGTTGAATAGTAGTATTCAGCTTTAAGTGTGATTTTAGGGTTTTTTAGGTTAATTAGGCAAGTTAGGGTAATTAGGCAAATCATCGAATAACAGTGGCTTGTTCTGTAGACAATCAAAAAATATATATTGCTTAAGGGGGCTAAAAATATTGACCTTAAAATGGCTGTAAAAGAAGTTAAAAACTGCTTATATTCTAGCCCCTATAAAGCAAACAAGACTTTCTCCACAAGAAGAAATATTATATGCTTTGTTACATCAATTGGAAGAAAACAAAAAAAAGATAATTACAGGAGAAAATCTGTATGTTTCTTTATGAGTTTCCAAAACGCAGAATGTAAAGGATCCACCCTTTGCCTAAAAAATGGGCAGGAAGTAATAGCTCATTTGCATTTAAAGAGATGCATAAGAAGTGTGTATTTGATTTTGCTCAGGAATGGCCATTCAAAACATGGTTTAATAAATAATCTATATGCAATATTTTCAGTTGCAACTTCACATACTGTAGGCATTCTGGGCAAATGAGAATCTGTGTTTCATTACATCTTTTATTAAAAATTAAGGGCTGTGTGCCAAAATTTGTTTATCTGAAATTCTCACCACTTATATGGTACTTAAGTTTTTTTTTTAAATAAAGAAGTCGAAAGCAGAGTCTGAAAACATGCTGTTTCAGATTTGCCTATACTGTGATGTCACAAGCCCTAAATATGACTGCAAACGTTCTACACTAGCATCGCGTTTCCACTGGCACAATACGAACACAGCATAGCAAGCGTTCGTCCATTTTAAATGATCCACCCTCTTCTTGAAAGTGGGCGGAGAGTAACTCCTCATTTGCATTTAAAGCGATGCATAAGAAAGCGTGTATTTGGTTTTACTCGGATATGGCCATGTACAGCACGGTTTAATAAATGATCTATGGGATATTTTGAGCTGTGACTACACAGAGACTTTCTGGGCACATGGGAATCTGTGTTTCATTACATCTTGCACTGTGTTCTTGTTTACTAAAGAAATAAAAATCTTCAGCAAGCATTTAGATTCTCTGACACTAAACTTCGAGAGAAGACCGACACGTCTACAGCAAGTAGAGTGCACTCATCCCATATTAAGCAGTATTAAGAGTGTATAAAAGCACATTTGTGGTCTGTGTTCATCGTCATTAACCAGCAGAAGACCGTATTCATCGAGTGTCTCTCAAAATGAGAGTTTGGATGGCTTAAGACCTGCGGTTGCACACAACTACTAAATATTTCATAGTCAGACATTGACTTGTCAGGAACTGTCTCATCAGTTTAACATTTGCGTCCCTTGTGTTGACACGCTCTGAGGATTTGTAGCTGGCTCTGACTTCATATTTGCCAGCATTATGATTTCTTCATTCAAGATTAAAAGTACTTAAATAATGTAATTCTTTCCTTTGGATGGTTTCAAATTAAGCATGTCACGGTCACATCAAGAACTGATCTGTTATATTGAGCATCTGCATGCCCTATGCTTGTATTGTCCTACACTGTTAACGATTTTTGTAAATTACGTAGTATTTAAGTGTAATAAAATACTGTACTTTACTGTAGGAGAGTTATGCGGTGTATTACTGTATTATTAAGTCGCATTTTGAAAATGACTATATTTTACATTAAAGATATACAATACTGTAAATATATAGAGCAAGATAAATGGTGCTGTATATGTAAATACATTTTCGTGTTATTGATTTACAGTAAATGAGCAATTCCATGCAAATGTCAACCTTGCCATGACGTTTTCACCAAAATACGCAAACGGTTTTTAAGTGTTGTGTAAGCAAGTATTTTACAGTACTTTAGAAATACTCAAAAATGTTCGTGTCAATGTTTTCACACTATTATATTTGATTTACCAAAGTCAAACAAGTGGGAATTTCACATCTGTCACATCCATGACGACACATTTTACTCATAAATACAAAAAAAATTAAATAAATAAAATTATAAATAGAATTTCTATGAAATTTGTTGTATACTGTAAACTCGTGAACTTTTTTTGGCCACAACTATAAAGAATGTTAATTTGTCTCATTTAAAGTACAAAACATGTTTACATATTTTTCTGAACCCATAACTCTGTGGTTAGTAGTTTTGGAAAATGTAAACAGATGTTTCAATATAATGTTAACATATACTTTTTTATGTGCATTTATGTTTTTGAGTTTTTACTGTAAATGTCACATCCGTAATGCTGGAATTGCTCAGATTACTGTAGATTCTAAAGGAAGTTGTAGGTATATAGATATTAAACATTTTTTTTAGGTTGACAGCTACATAGATAGGTGAATCCACAAAACATTATAACCGATTTTATTTGTAATGTTTTTTTTTTTATAAACTACATTTATTTTTTTCTTATTATACAAAAAAGTTAATCTTAGAGCAGGATTATAGTAAAGTGTTAGGTCTCTATTTTACGAACTAGGCACAAAGTCTAAAGCGCAGGGCGCAAAAGCATTAAGGGTATTTTAAGGATGGAAAAATTCGCTCTGCGCCGCAGGGCATGGTCTGGGTTATGCGTGTGCTTTGAGAATAAACCAATCAGTCTCATCTCACATTCCCTTTAAGAGTCAGTTGTGTTGCGCCATGGCGAATTTGCTATTTACATGGCAGACCTTGTAAGTGGAAAAACTGAATGCTTCACTAGCGAGAAAATAGTTAAACTGACCATCTGCAGTGCGAGGATAAAGAATGAGCCTCCTCCAAGCAGCCTTTACTTTCACTTTCTCTTTCTCTCTTTCGTAGATAAGGAAACGGTGTTGTACGCACAGACATCCATTAGCCTACATAATTAATTTTGTTTGGCACAAAGATTTGTTTCAAAACTTATTCTAAATTTAGTTCTAACTTCCAGCAAACGGATAAATGAACAACAATAATTAAAGCTGCAAGCAGCGATGATAGGGACCTCGCACCCGGGCTCACCGCCGCCCGGTGGCCTCAGTATGACAGAAAACAGCGAACAATAATAATTTAGGCCGATATATATAAAAAACCTGAGAAAATCAAAGATTTATGCCAAACTTCCTTCTGCCAGCTGGTGGCGCTATGACTGTGACTTAATATTCTTATGAAGATTTGTTCAGGAGAGGACTTTTATCAACCATGTGAAGTTTCAGTCAGGTGAGACATTGTGTGGTTGAGTTATAACGACTTCCTGTTCCATGGCGAAGCGTTGAGGTTTGTCATGCCGCCACGGACACGCCCCTCTGCGAAAACTCTAGATCTTCACAATATATCATCACTAGAGCTTTGAAATGACACCCCTCAAATTTGGTGCTGATACGATAAAGTTTGTAGTAGGAGTTTGTTACAGTGTAAAACATGTAATTTCCTGTGGCCAGCAGGTGGCGCTATAACTGTATCTGGACATCGGCATGTAAACATGTTCAGGTCAGGAATGTTATCAGAGGTTTGAATTTTGAGGCAGATCGGGTGATGCATGCCTAAGTTATAATCACTTCCTGTTTTGTGGCGAATCATCAAAGTTTGCGAGGCCGCCACGGTCACGCGCATCGACGAAAACTCTAAAGCTTCGCAATTTAACATCGCTAAGGTTTTTAGATGACAAAACCCAATTTTGGTGTTGATTGGATCAAATCCCTAGGAGGAGTTCGTTAAAATACAATGCCTGGAAATGGCAAAAACGACACTTTTTTGCCGCAGGAAGTTCAAAATATCCGACTTCCTGTTGCGTTTGAGATATGGCTCCAAGAGACTTTTTCATATCTTTTGGCGTGTTTGAGGTGTGTGCCAATTTTCGTGCATGTGTGTGATTCGTAGATCGGGGGCTCGTCCGTTTAATTTTTATAGGTGGCGCTGTCGAGTCATTTTGCCACGCCCACTTTAATATTGTTATGGGGATGTGTTCAGGAGAAGAATTTAATTAACCATGTGAAGTTTCAGGCTGATCAGACATTGTGTGGTTGAGTTATAAGGACTTCCTCTTCCATGGCGAAGCGTTGAGGTTTGTCATGCCGCCACGGACACGCCCCTCAGCAAAAACTCTAGATCTTCACAATATATCATCGCTAGAGCTTTCAGAGGACACCACCTAAATTTGGTGCTGATACAATCAAATTTGTGGGAGGAGTTTGTGACTCTGTAAATCATGTCATTTCCTGTGGCCAGCAGGTGGTGCTATAACTGTATCTGGATATCGGCATGTAAACGTGTTCAGGTCAGGACTCTTATCAAGTGTGTGAATTTTGAGGCAGATCGGATAATGCATGCCTGAGTTATAACGACTTCCTGTTTTGTGGCGAATCGTCAAAGTTTGCGAGGCCGCCACGGACACGCCCATCGACGAAAACTCTAAAGCTTCGCAATTTAACATCGCCAAGGCCTTTAAATGTCAAAACCCAATTTTGGTGTCGATCGGATAAAATCCCTAGGAGGAGTTCGTTAAAGTACAACGCCTGGAAATGGCAAAAACGCCACTTTTTCGCCGCAGGAAGTTAAAAATATCCGACTTCCTGTTGGGTTTGAGATATGGCTCCAAGAGACTTTTTCGTATGTTTTGGCATGTTTGAGGTGTGTGCCAATTTTCGTGCATGTGCGTGATTCGTGGATCGGGGGCTCGTCCGTTTAATTTTTCTAGGTGGCGCTGTCGAGTCATTTTGTCACGCCCACTTCCGAAGCCCATAACAAACGTAAATTTTCGCCACTTCTGAGGCGTGTGCAAAGTTGCGTGAGTTTTCGGGCATGGTAAGGCCCTCAAAATCGCGATTCATTCCGGAAAAGAATAATAATAATAAACGGAGCAATTCCAATAGGGCCTTGCACCGTTCGGTGCTCGGTCCCTAATGAAGTGTGGTCAGAAAACAGAGTTGTATCCAAACACACATGCTATGCCTCATATGGTCCAAAACCTGACAGGTGGACAAATCTAAGCTTGTTTTTATAAAAACAAATATAAATATGCATATAATAAATAATACTATTAACAATAATAACATTATACAAAAGCAAGTTGTCATGAATAAACTGAAAAAAAAGCCCCCCGAGATGATGAGGACATGGAGGTAGTGGTTTCTATATTTATGTAGAAAGTAATAATTTTTGTAGTACTTTAATTCTTTTCTATTTGTAAAGATATTTGTGGATTGCTGTACATCCTGTGTCTTTTAAGCAACGTGTAAGTGATTAAGGTGCACAACTAATGTGTGCTAGACGTAAGACCTGCTTTCAGCTGGTCTATTGCAAAGTCTAATTTGGATCCTCAAAATAGCAACGAGTGTTAGAGTGTTAGTATTTTAAATGAGAATTAAAATTAAATTATGTGGAGTATTTCTAATATGCGGAGTATAAGTACATTTTATTTCACAATAAAAGTCATGTAAATGCCATAATCGCATTAACTTATACTTTCATTCAGTGCTGTTTATTTTTAGTAGAACGTTACATGTGATTTCTGTTTTAAATGTAATGTGAAGATATACTATATAATGTGAAGAAGATATACTAGTTATTATGTAATTCTTTAAAATAATAGTCAAATAGTTAATGTTTATCTATTTACATTGAAATCAGTACACTATTAAAATCATAAGCTATGCAAATGTGTGTTGATTTTGGTGTGTAAATATATTTAGTCATATTAATTTCAGCAATATGATTTCATTTTAGTTTAATGATTAATATTGCACACTTTAAAATAATGGTCGAATAGTTCATGTTATTTAATGTATTTACATTGAAACCATAGGTCAACATTTACTAAAGCGTTATTAAAATCCAAAACTATGGAATTGTGCGCACATTTTGGTGTGTAGATATTTATTCAGTCTTTGAAAAATTATTTCAGTAAGATTTTTTAATAAAAAGCATATGTTTATATGATTTTATGTACAATGAATTTTGTAAAATAGCATTTTTTCTTTTTAAATCTTAAATTAAAGTTATTGTAGTAAATATTTAATGTTTTAGGCTTTTAATTACTGTGTTTGACGTAAATCTGCAGATTTTGCACATAATTCTATGCAGAAATAGCAAAAAATGTGTGTTAAATCTGTCTGACCCTACATATTATGAAGAATTATTTGATTAATAATCATAAAAATCATAACTGTTATAAAATATGAGTTGTACACCAATTGCAATAAACAGAGATGTAAACACCTTAAGTAATACTACTGAATAAAGCGTGTACATCAAATCACTAAACTCAATGCACATCTCTGATCTGTATTTTCATTCAGCAATGGTGTAAAAAAAAAAAAGTAACACAGTGAAGGCAGTTACAGCCACATCGCAATGTATTTCACATGAGTTACCTCACAGAACATGCTGTATTCCATTGAGTGTAGCTTTTAGAGGCTGTATCAAAGCAACATTATTGAACGCTTATATCACTGCATACATCACGCATTGCTGTTGGGCTGCTTTCGTATTCTATCAGAGCAGACAGATTATTTCTCCGCGTTCGACATCTGTGTGACAAGTGATGTAAAATAAAAGGACAGGCTTCATACAGTCGATACTGAGAGTTTCAGAAAAAAACATCTTAATCGACACTGAAAGGCTACTAGTGTGTGAGATCGACTCGGTACATCTTTATTTAGCATTTTCATATGTTTAAGCTGATCTTACAGTGTATTGTATGGAGCCACTTAAAAAAAAAATACATTCACAATATACAATTTGTAAATTCTAAACACAATTCGGAAATACAACACATAATTTGTGAATTCACAAGTAAAAATCATATTTATTTTTTCTAAATGAATTGGATTTGCATGTTTTTGAATTGTGTTTTGAATTTACAAATTGGATTTGTGTATTTTTGAATCGAGTTTTTTTGTGATTACATTTTTATTGATTTTACATGTGAGTGGTCACAGCATCTTTACAATATTCTTTCAATACACAAAACAAGATCCACTCCTTTATGAATTGGATTTGTGAATTTTTGAATTGGGATTTCAATTTACGAATTGGATTTGTGTATTTTTGAATCGTGCTTTGAATTTACGAATTGGATTCGCATATTTTTTAATCGTGTTTCAATTTTATGAATTGGATTTGTGTATTTTTGAGCCGTATTTTGAATTTATGAATTAGATTTGTGTTTTTTAATCGTGTTTTGAATTTACGAATTGGATTTGTGTATTTTTGAGTCGTATTTTGAATTTATGAATTAGATTTGTGTGTTTTTTAATCGTGTTTTGAATTTACGAATTGGATTTGTGTATTTTTTAATTGTATTTTGAATTTATGAATTAGATTTGTGTAGTTTTGATTCGTATTTTGAATTTATGAATTAGATTTGTGTGTTTTTTAATCTTGTTTTGAATTTACGAATTGGATTTGTGTATTTTTTAATTGTATTTTGAATTTATGAATTAGATTTGTGTATTTTTGAGTCGTATTTTGAATTTATGAATTAGATTTGTGTGTTTTTTAATCTTGTTTTGAATTTACGAATTGGATTTGTGTATTTTCAAATCGGGTTTCGAATTTACGAATTGGATTTGTGTATTTTTGAATCGTGCTTTAAATTTACGAATTGGATTCGCATATTTTTTAATCGTGTTTCAATTTTATGAATTGGATTTGTGTATTTTTTAATCGTATTTTGAATTTATGAATTGGATTTGTGTATTTTTGTGTCGTATTTTAAATTTATGAATTAGATTTGTGTGATTTTAAATCGTGTTTTGAATTTACAAATTAGATTTGTGTGTTTTTAAATCGTGTTTTGAATTTACAAATTGGATTTGTGTATTTTTTAATCGTGTTTTGAATTTACGAATTGGATTTGTGTATTTTTGAATCGTGTTTTGAATTTACAAATTGGATTTGTGTGTTTTTTAATCGTGTTTTGAACTTACGTATCGGATTTGTATATTTTTGAATCGTGTTTTGAATTTACAAATTGGATTTGTGTGTTTTTTAATCGTGTTTTGAACTTACGTATCGGATTTGTATATTTTTGAATCAAGTTTTGAATTTACAAATTGGATTTGTGTATTTTTAAATCGGGTTTTGAATTTATGAAGTAGACTTCTATTTTTAAATCATGTTTTGAAATTACGAATTGGATTTGCGTATTTCTGAATCATATTTTGATTTTATGAATTAGATTTGTGCACGTTTTTAGGCAGTGGATGCCCTTCCTGCCGCAACCTCAAATCTCTGGAAAACATCCACACACATTCATTCACACTCACGGACAATTTAGCCTACCCAATTCACCTGTAACACATGTCTTTGAACTTAGGGGGGAACCGAAGCACCTGGAGGAAACCCAAGTGAACGCAGGGCGAACATGCAAACTCTACACAGAAGCGCCAACTGACCCAGCTGAGGCTCGAACCAGCGACCCTCTTGCCTAATATGTATGCACTACCTACTTCGTCACTGCTTATAAAATGTATATTATTTAAAATTATAAAACAAAATATGACAATTCAACTGTCTTGACTATTTCTGATCAAATGAATTCAGCCTTTTATGCATTAAAAAACTGGCTCAAAAACATTTAAAAGCAAATCTCAATAACCCCAAACTTTTCAATGTTACACTTTCAAACGTCAACTTCAAAATCATTCCAATTACAGTACAGCACATACAGCATAGTGAATCTCCATATGATGCCTTGTAAGAATAAACAAAGCAGAACAAAAATATATGGTGTGTAAATAATGGATATATAGTATTAAATATTTAACAAGTCTTGAGTGCATAAAACAACCAAGGGTTTTAAGATCTCAAGCTAACTCCGAGTCAAATCAAAAACACACAGTATCTGTGTATATTTGGGATCACCTCACAACTAGTGTGTGTCCCATTTCCAGGGTGCCCTTTAAAGACGTCAGACTGCCACCTGTCTTCACCTAAAGCCCTTTCTTTGTGTATTTAATCCAATCAACGGCTCTCTGCGAGATCCGCCCTTAATTATACGGCAAATGAGCCATCGCAACGCCGTTAAAATGATGTTCTCCTTTCCCTCGCATTGACTAACCGTCTTCCCCCCTGTTTTTCCCAGAGCTTTTATTAGCAATAAAATTCAATTTTGCATTTCCAGGTTGCCAGCCTTAGGGGGTAAAAACGCATTACCCCAGACTGAAGGAAAGTGGGAGCTAATGATTCAGCTGCACACAATCCAAGAGGCTTTCCATCATCACGGCTCAATTATCGGCCCGATGCTTCAGTGTCGTCCTGTCTGTGGAAGTGTGTGTGTGATATTATCTCGGATATATCTGTGAAACGAGAGCGCAGATGACTGAGCACAACAAGTTAAAGTATGCGTGTCTGTACGCTTTTCGATAAGATTAATTGGTTGCTGATGAAAACAGATCACAAGGGACGTGTGTGTGTGTGTGTGTGGCTCCTCTGGTTTTAAAGTTGCACTAAGCCAATTTTGCTAAACTATGTTGAATATAATGCCCATAATCCAACAAGAGCTCAATCTTTTTGATGTCTCTGATATTGTTACTAGACACGCCCCCTTACAGCTGATTGACTGCAAGTGTTTTGGGACTCGAAAGCATTGTATAAAGACCTTTAAAGTAAACATAAAAATCAAACTTAACCATATTGATTTTGTTAGCTCGCATTGCTAGTTTTGTCACTGCATCTGTTTTAGGTATTGGGCGTGGCTAACATACTTAACCACGCCCCTCCAGGAGGAGGCGAGGAGGAGGTGTCTGTTAGGTTGTTCTCCTGAAACCTTTTTCCTGATCTTTCTGTATGAAATGCCTACTTTACTACATCCAATCAGCTCACAGTAGAAAAAACAAGCCACACCCACTGTTTTCTCATTTAATATTCCTTTTCTCTATGATCTGCGTCAAAATACAAAATAAAATGGTCGCCAGCATTCGGTTTATGTGGACTTAAAATTCTAAAATTACGTCTCTCTAAGGTATTGAGCATTGTTAGCATACTTAACCACGCCCCTCCAACTATCAGTTTTGACAACAAACAGAAATGTTAAGGAGGAGGAGTCTTTTAGGTTGTAATAACTCTCCTGAAACACCTTTCCTCATTCCTGATTGAAATGCCTACTTTACTACATCCAATCAGCTCGCAGCAGAAAAAAACAAGCCACTCCCACTATTTTGTTATTTAATACTCTGTTTCTCTAGGACTGCGTCACAATACGAAAAAAAAAAGATGAAAAAAAAAACAATTGCAACTTGCATTTCAGGCTGGCCTGTTTGTGGGAAATCTAAATTTTCAATGAATATTTTGTTAGCTCACGTTAGCTGGGTCTCATTTCAGAGGCTGCACCCTCTGAAGGATGGCTTCAAAGGTGAGTCCTTCGAAGTTCACACAAGCTGAACTGAGTGTTTTGAAATGAGACGATCTAGTCTACAGAGGGCAGATCTTGTCAACTAGCAACGGTAACAGCTGCCATTAATAAGCGGTAATAAAATTTGTAACAACATTTTTCATAGTCATTAAAAACTGTATTTTAAGCGATCTGAAGGCAAAACAAGGTTTACAAAAGCTTGAAATAGATTTCATTTGATCTATATATGTTCAGATAAACATGTTAACTGTCTATAAAATATTTTTAACATATGTTTAGATATCCAAGTAAACTAAAATTTCATATGTTTAATCTGGAGTTTTCTTTTAAAAACATCTTGGCGTTATTAGCGTGCAGCGAATTTTGGGATGTTCGGGGCTGCAAAGGATCCACCGGTTGTGTCAGTCATTACCTGCGAAACAAAGGGGCATTTTGAGGCTAAAATTGAAGGAGCACCTTTTGAATCCATCAATTGATTTTGAATCAATCAATCTTCGCAGGATGCAGCCTCTGAGACACAGGTAGGGTTATTCTTAAAGTAAAAAAGTAATCTGCAAGTTAAAAAGAAAAAAAAAATGTTGTGGTAATCTTCCGACTTAACATTTTGAGGGCGGTCCTGCTGTAGACGTCAACCTGAGGGGTTCCATAGCAACTGTATTCTTAACCACGTCCCTCTTACTGTTAGTTTAATCAACTCCTTACTTAATATTCTGTTGTCATTTGGAAGTATACTGAAATAAAAGTCTCTGCATCTTCTAGTTCACTCAGACTTCAAGATTTATCAAGATAAAGATAAAGATCAAGATAAAGCAAGAAAAAGCTGGCCAGAAACTTATAAATTATGGTATGACACCTTTTTTCTTTTTCTGTTATTTTATTTATTTATTTTTTCAGCCAGACAGCAGATACACCACCCTTCATGTCTTCAACAATCTCATAAATAGAGTTGTAATCATTTCATTTTTTTTATTAACAGTTAAAACCAAAATTGGAATGAAATGCAATGTGGTTATCAAACAAGAGAATCTTTAATGGCTGCCTGAGCTTTGCTTTAAAAAAAAAAAAGTGGAATGATAAAAAATTGCTGGTTTAATTATTGAAAATGCTAGAACATATAATATAATTTTAATAAAATGTTAAATTATTATAAGTGTATTTGTCTTTTAAATTTTTTATAATATATTCTATAAATAATTTAAATAATCAAATAATAACAACAACAGCAACAACAATTGTATTATTATTATTATTATTATTATTATTATTATTATTATATTTATTACTATTATTATTATTATTATTATTATTATTATTATTATTATTATTATTATTATTATTATTATTATTTACGGTTTAATTATTGAAAATGCTAGAACATTTAATATAATTTTCATAAAATGTAAAATATTATAAGAGTAGTTGTCTTTTTAAATATTATTAATAAATTCAATATATAATTTAATTAATCAAATAATAATAACAACAAATGCAACAACAATTGTATTATTATTATTATTATTATTATTATTATTATTATTATTATTATTATTATTGCATTTTTTTATCAGTACACATGTAGTAGTAGTAAAAAATACTTTTTAATCTTGTTTTTCAGATTTCGTAGCCCTACTAACAAAAACAGAAAACCTGGATGTTTTCATTTAAACCTGGATATTTAAACAAATGTATTTTTGTTTATTACCATTATTACAAATTTATCAGAAAAAAATCATATTACAAAAATCAAATATATGTGTTTATTGAAATGTAAACATCTAAATGTACTAGTAACGTCAAGATTAAAGTACTACACGTATCTCTTTTATATGCCATCCTAATACATGCAAGATTACCCTGTGCACTTTCTGAATCCTTAAAATGATTTGCTTGAAATCTGAAAGTATTTTTCTTTTCCTTTAAGAGGTGTTAAGAGTTAAATGTGATGTACTGAGAGCCAGCAAATGAAGCTGTAATGTTAATGGTTTGAGCCTGTATAAAGTTAGAACACAAAGTTGTAAAGGAGCTGACACAATTACTCCACACACTCACTTGAAGGCCACTAATGGGACACAAGTATCGAAAATCTATCGGCCTGATTTACTTAGCAAACATAAACCACAATGCAGACACTGTAGGTTTAGCACAAACATGTCTCCACAATTCTGAGCTACTAGTTCAGGATTCACACACTTCTGACCAGTGAACAGTGTTGGGCATGTTAATTAAAATAGGATATCAAAGTTATTCTATTCTCACAGCTAATAACTGAATCACATCATTATAAATGTAACTAATTGCCAATGACGAAGCAGTGGCGCAGTAGGTAGTGTTGTCGCCCCACAGCAAGAAGATCGCTGGTTCGTGCCTTGGCTCAGTTGGCTGTGGCGACCCCAGATTAATAAAGAGACTAAGCCGACAAGAAAATGAATGAATGAATAATTGTCAATGAAAGTAACCACTGCATTAATTAAAAAATTTTTTTTTTTTAAATATTTATATAAAATAAATAACACAGACATATATGAAGTTGAAACAGATTCTGCGATTGCACAAGATACTGTACATTTCTTTCAACAATGCTTCTAATGTTCATTTATGTTTTAATCTGGGTATTACTTTAGTAAATCGCTGAAGATATAGAAATGAGATTGACATTTTTCAAAATAGCTTTTTAGAAAGGTTGCCTAAACTTAAAAAAAAAAAAAAAAAAAAAGCTTACAGAAGGTACGTTTTTGAGAGAATCATCATGGAATTTGAATTTAAAAATAGTTAGACATTCAGCTTTTTCTATCTAGTGTTTCCTTGCCACTATCCAGTCAATTTTTTTTTCCTCAAATGAATTTCATTAAAACTAATCGCAACTCACTTTTTTACCTATTTTTTACTATAAAAAATATTTATATACACAACAGATCTGTCTGGTTCTCGAATCTGATTGGCTGATAGCCATGATATATTTAAGTAATATCAGCATCCGTACAGCCTCTTTACCGTTTGTGTATTACTCCCCCCACATACAGCCAGCAACAAGCAGACACTACAGTTTGACAAATATTACTGTTGTTAGACAACAAAATATACTTTTGAGGCTTTTTTTTAATCAAGAATGATGTTGTTTAGATTGCAACTATGCAGTTTGATTTTTCAAGAATAGAGCCTATTTTGAAATATTTACAATTTCTGAGAGACAGCTCGTCGGCGATGTTTGACGAGCTGATTAAATCAATATCAAACTGGCAAGCACACCTGCCAACACTTCTGTTTTTCATGGGAGCATCACGTATTTCAGACCAGTCTTCCGCAAACATCCCATTTTTATTTCTTCCTAAAAAATTCCCGCAATTTTACCCACCCCCCTCTTTGGTACAGTCTGTAAACTAAACACCCCAACTTTGCCAACTATACAGTACCAGATCGAAGTGGCCGCCAAAAAAACCCACTGCATCCTGTTCTCAACCTGACCCCCGAACACCCCCTCCCCCCCGGTCTCCCAGGTTTTCAGAGACATGTGTGCAGGTAAGATGATCTTTTGTATGTTGTAGTGTTGTATTTATATCGATTTGCTCGCATATCAGGAATGTGTGTTGTGTTGGCAGATTGAAACAAGCAAAGTCCGCAGTTTAGCATTTTTCCTTATCGCAAACACAACAGCATGCTGGTAATGTTAGTGGATTCATTGTTGTTTTCGGGGTTAATTATTGTGAAGTCCTGATTGCAACAGAGAAATACTGAGGACTGTAACACTGTAAGAAGATATCTCTGTAGATGGGTGGCATTTCATGTCACATTTAGCCTTATAATCTTAAAGTGTGAACAAAAATCAGCTTTGTCTTCACCTTAGACAGAGAGTCATGGCGAAAGAAAGTAGTTCCGTTGAATTGCTGTATAAACGCAATACCACACTCGTAGCAGTGCGATATGGCTGTATACCAACGCTGATATACAGCCATATTGCACTGCTTCGAGTGTGATATTGCTCATATATATATATATATATATATATATATATATATATATACATGCATACATACACACACACACACACACACACATATATATATATATATATATATATATATATATATATATATATATATATATATATATATATATATGAGCAATATCACACTCGAAGCAGTGCGATATGGCTGTATGTGTGTATATATATATATATATATATATATATATATATATATATATATATATATATATATATATATATATATGAATATTATAAATAAAATGAACATACTGTACAGTACATTTTATTGCAGGGCTGTCAAGGAAAGCTGTGCAGTTCTTTCTGCAGTGGTTCTCCATAATGCTGTTCTCTGTAAGTGCTGCTGATAAAGCAGACCTGCAGCAAATGTGTGTGATCTCCAAACAGCTGAGTAATGCTGGCCTCTGCCCTAAACCACTCTAATGAGACACACCGACTGAGAGAGAGCCGCTGTAATGAAGTGTGATCTCCGTAATGAGACAAAGACAGTGTGTGGAGAGAGATTGTGTGTGTGTGTGTGTTTGTGTCCAGGGAAACATTAAGGTCAGAGGTAAGTTCACGTGGGCAGTGTGTTTACTCCAATCTCTCCAAGCCTGTACTTTGCTCATGTACACAACATGAAATCAAATCATTCTCTTGATGAATAAATGTCCCTGGTCATTTTGTACTCAGCTTATTAATACTTTCAGTTATTAAAGTGCCCCTATTATGGGTTTTCGAAAATTACCTTTCACGCAGTGTGTAACACAGCTCTAAGTGAATGAAAACATACAGCTGAGTTTATATCTGTATATGTGCACAGTGTTTAATGTTATTGGCTCTCAAAAAGGAGTTGACTCATAGGGCATTCCACTCTAGACATCTACTACATATTTTATTTTGTATTTTGTTAGTTAATTGCAAAGATTAATCTCAAAGTTATATCTAAACTTGTTTGTAATTGAATAAACTAACAAAAACTATGTGGTATATCTAAACTCAGTTCACATGCCCCCATCCCCCCTCATATGGTCATTCATACATCTCTTAAAGGGCACCTAGGGTGAAAAATCTACTTTTCAAGCTGTTTGTACAGACATGTGAGTAGATATAGTATATAGACCGTCATATTGGAGTGATATACACACACTCAGTCCTTATTTTCAATTTAACAACATAAAACTGCTGGACCAATTGGAGCGGTTTTCAAAGCGACTGCAACTTGACATAGGAGTGCGGTTCCCCCCGCCCACCAATACTAATTGACAGGCGCGTCACCATATCCTTAGTTTGTTGTTTCACGCTTGCCATTTTCAGCGAGTGAGTCAAAGCGATATCACTAAAGGACCTTGCTCTATTTTAGATGTAAGGCTCATTGGGCTCAACACAAGATCAATATTCTCCACTAGGGTTGGGCATCTAAGCTATAATGCCGATCCGATACGCATCTCGATACAAAGAATACGATCCGATATATTAGCGATACATTTGTGACATATTGCGATGCAACACGATACGATTCACACCCATATCACGATACGATGCGATATTTCAGCACTAACTAATTAGATCAAGTTTATGAGATGATGTGAAAGAGGATGCTGTGCCATTGAATGAGTTTGATTATTTATTAACCAAGCAAAACCAAGACTTTCTTTTACAAACTGGCTTTTCTCTCAGAGCCAGAGTGTCAGTTTACAGTAGAGGGCCATTTCAGAACCTATAGCACATATTATTTAAGTATTTTCAAGATAAACAGAATGTATAAGTGCAATATATATTAAAATATATATATTTGCACTCTTTCAACATAAAGGTTTAGCATTGCACAACAAGAATTGTGATTTAACTTTTCAACTATGAAAACAAGTTTTACAAAGATATATTTTGCCACTGATTATTCAAAACTTAAGGTGGTGAACTAGCAGTGTTATGCTGCGTTGAAACATCACTGTCACTGTAAACAACAGGCTAATGAAAATATAACAAACCAGCAATCTTCTTGCTGTGAGGTGGTCAAACTACCCACTGTGCCACCGTGACACCCATTATTTTTATTATTATTATTATTAATATTATTATTATTATAATTAAATAAAAATTAACAGAAGGAGGTGTTCAAAACCTTCGTTCTCCGTGACACTAGGCTGAATATCTTTGCAGATGAACAGGGCCGGCACGTCCATAGAGGCGACCTAGGCGGCCGCCTAGGGCGGAAGTATAGAGAGGGCGGCGTCCGCAACACCCCCCCTTACCACCCGCATCCTCAGTTATGTCCGCGACACCTCCATCAGCGCCCGCTTGTCCTCAGTTATATCCGCGCATAGGGTGGCAGAATAGAGGTCCGCGACACCCACGTCCTCAGTTATATCCGCGCATAGGGCGGAAGAATAGAGGTCCGCGACACACGCGCGTCCCCAGTTATATCCGCGCATAGGGCGGCAGAACAGAGGTCCGCGACTCCGGCGCGTCCTCAGTTATATCCGCGCATAGGGCGGCAGAATAGAGGTCCACTGGAAGATGGAGCTTTCACAACAACACCGTGGTGCCGCTTCAAGTGAGATTTCAGATTAGTCATACTGCCCGTGTATTTTACAGATGCGCGGCACACTTTTGCAAATTGCATCTGTCCTGTCATGTCGTCCATCCTTAAATCCATAATGTTGCCATACTTTAGATTTAAAACTCAGTGGGGAATAAAATGTTTGTTTTGCTTCTCGCGCTTTCTGAGGGCGCACCACTAGCTTCATCCGCACACCTGATACAGTTGTAGTGTAAGTGTACACATCCGCAAATCCGTTGCTAAGGCTTACTTTAAGTAGGTCGATTAAATTATGCGCCAATAACAGGTTGACAACACTTGTTAATAAATAAAAAATACATTCTATATTAAAAATATAAGCTGTATCTTGAAAAAACCGATGCATCTCGCAAAAACCGATGCATCTCGATTTGCTTCCAAAATTTCATTCATCCTCTGCTGCTCTACCGATGCACTCGCATCGTGCACGCGCATGACCGCGTATCGATACATATCGGTTAATCTTCCCATCCCTATTCTCCACATTATCGCTCTAATCGGAATTATTGTTTGTACCTTTTTGTAGGTTTGCAAACATGTGTACTTTTCATTTCGTCTACCTTAAACTTCAGCCGGTCGCATCACAGAAGCTCCCAGTGATCTTAACTAGGTGCAGATGGAAAAGTGCAAGCATGTTGCCTCATGTGCCTCGGAGTTCTGGGCGTGGGTTTCTGTCGGGGTGCACGCGGCGGCTGCTGACTTGGGGCGCAATTGTGTTTGGCCTGGTGGAGGCCTGTCTTTTGAGTTCTGGAATGCATGGCGCTGTGTGGCGCGACGATTTGGGACACTTCATGTTTCTGCCGCGCCACTGAAAGTGTGTGGTGTGTTGTGTCATGGCTTCGAGCGTGTTAATTCAGTGCGCGTAGTTATTAGTCTCGGTGTACAAGCTCGGCACTTGAAACTAGCACACAGTTGGCTGTAAAACTAATCAAAGACACAAATGATTTTGTACTCTCTGCTTGTGTCTGTGTCCGAGTCATACATGTGCGGCTGAATGCTGATCATCTCACTCATGCTGCTGTTTCTCTCTGTCTGCCTGTCTTTTGCCAAACACAGAGCGTGGGAGCTCTTGGCTCCGCCCTCTTTTTACGTTGGGCGGGAAGCCGAAACTAATTTTCATGTGAAGCAACACACCCCTAAAACAGCGAGCTGTGTACACGCCCCCAACATAACACTTTTTAACACTATAATAAAAATATTTGAACTCTGTGTTGAACTGAACCTAAACTGGCACACTCAGAAGAACCATAATATTAATATTAAATAAAAAAGGGGTAAACTATGTGCCCTTTAAACTCTGTAGATGGACATATCTAAGCTAATGTTAAAAACTAATATAATTATGCATATAACAAATAATAACAATAACAACACTGAATTAATATAAATTGTCATGAATAAACTGGCTACAACAGAGCTGGATTCCACCGAAGCCCCTTGAGGTCAAAACTCTGACTCTGAGGGCACTCAACTTAGGACATCAATTACATATTTTATTTTGTAATTTTGTTTGTACATCGCAAAGATTCGTTTCAAAGTTTTTTCTAAACTTGGTTGTAATTGGGTAAATTAACAATCATACTGAAATGTGGTCAAAAAACTGTGAGTTAAAATATATTGAAACACATCCTATGCCCCCCTCATAAATCTCTAAAACCCAACAGATGGATAAATCTAAACAAATAAATAAGAACTAATATGAATATCCAAATAATATATAATATTAAAAAAAAAAAAAAAAAAAAAAACGGAACAAATGTAGATTCCACCGAAGTCCCTTGAAGTGAAGACATGTTAGTGAAGTGAACAGAGGAGGTAGTGTTTTTGTTACATGGACACATACAGTTGAAGTCAGAATTATTTAGCCCCCATGTTTATATTTACCACCCAATTTCTGTTTAACGCAGAGAAGATTTTTTTCTACACATTTCTAAACATAATATATTTAATAACTCATTTCTAATAACTGATTTATTTTATCTTTGCCATGATGACAGTAAATAATATTTGACTAGATATTTTTCAAGACACTTCTACACAGCTTAAAGTGACATTTAAAGGCTTAACTAGGTTAAATAGGTTAACCAGGCAGGTTAGGGTAATTAGGCAAGTTATTGTATAACGATGGTTTGTTCAGTAGACTATGGAAAAAAAATTCTTAAAGGGGCTAATAATTTTGACTTTAAAATGGTGTTTAAAAAAACTAAAAACTAGCCAAAATAAAGCGTTCTTCAGAAGAAAAAATGTTATCAGACAGACTGTGAAAATTTCCTTGCTCTGTTAAACATCATTTGGAAAATATTTAGAAAAGAAAAAAAATTCAAAGAGGGGGCTAATAATTTTGACCTCAACTATATATACATATAATATTCATTTTATCATTTCCATTTTTCATATTGAAAGATATGTGTGTATCACTGTTTTTCCCTGTGTGTGTGTGTAATAAGCATAGGCGCTCTTTGAATAACAAATAAAATGTGCCATTTACTTTAGAGCAGCTTTTAGTTGGTCAGTGGTGTGGTTTATTTCAGTTGCCTCAAAATAGCAATGCACCTTAACAGACCTCCTTTTCAGACCAGCATGCTCGTGGTCACTCAAATGGACTCAAATGCATTTGCCATTTAAACAGTTGAAAATGATACTTGCGCTGGGCTTAAACCACCAAAAAAAAAAAAAAAGAAAAAACACTTGCGTCACTCTACCTTGCATTCATTTCACAGAGATTACAAAACCATTGAGAATTTTTGGAGAACCATTTATTTTCATGTGTAGTTGGGTTAGTTTAAAAGTATTTAGTACTTTTTACTGTAATTTATTTGGAGATATTTTTTTTGTGTCTGTGCAAAACATATTTGCTGAAATTCCAGCGCATTTGACAACATCCAGACTCCAGACAGCATAACACAATGACAGAATCTGTCATATAGACACAGGTCTTGCCTGAACCTGTCCTCCAGAAAATCATCAGTCTATAACGATCAATGATTGGCTCCTTTTTTAGAAGGCGGGGCTTCAATCAACATATTGACCTTTCTGGAAGACAATACAATACACAAATCATGTCACTTGTATAGTTTTGAATGGGGAAAAGTCGGTTAATATGGCGAATGAAGCAATGCCCATACCCCCCCCCCCCCCCCTTTTTTTTTCTCATTAGTCCCCGAAACCACACCCCCACAGACTTCACTTTCATCTGTGAAAGGTTGTCAGAGGGCCTGTGATGGCCAACGGCACCCCTGAGTACAGGAGCCAATCATTGATTGCTAAAGACATGATATTTCTCCAACAAACACACTGGAATCTTAGCGAATACTTGCTTCACAGACATAAGAAATAAATCCACATAAAGCTTGAAATCTGTACTTTTAAATGAACCAAGTCCACTTAAAAACAAAAGTTTTTTTGGCTTTGTAATCTGTATAAAATGAAAGTGAGGTACAGTTTGCCCAGTTAAATGCACATCACATGACAGGAACTACTCAAACACCCGAACACTTGCAAACAAAGAGCAGCTGTCATTTCTAGAGGAGATTCCACATCAAGACCAAGTTGTGTATTACTTTAGAAGACCAGCACGATCTGACAAAGCATTATTCAGAGGATGATAATGTGTAGAATGGACATAATTGAGGTTGGTGTAGTGATCTTGTTCCTTTCGAGTGTGCTCGCGGTTTAGCTCGGGCAACCTAAAATTATGCAGATTTTGTTTGATTTGAACGTTTAGGAACTAAACTTACGAGAGAGAGTTGTTGTTTATTGGGGATTCCAATGTAATGTAATGGTAAGCTTGGTCAACAGTTTTAGAGAATTTGATGTTTCCTCATTCAGACAGAATGCCTGAGCAAAGTGCCCAAGGGGCTTTTAAAAGATGGCCGCCGAGTAACACTTTTCCTTATTTAAAACTATATAAGTGACAGGTCTCATGTATTCTATAGCCTTGAATTTCTTATGGTGATGCTATCATTACCACCCCTTCACATTCTGTTTCAGCCTTTATAAGCCTCATATAAACAAGCACGTTTTTGTGCCAATTGGCACCAAGTTTTGGTACCCATCCCTAACTGCCAATGCTCTATCCTGTTGCCTTTTAAAAGTCCTCCAGTACACAAGGATCCAAATTGTAGGTGGTTGATTCATCCTCGCAAACATCCATTAATAACTCCGTCCCAGAAGTAAACATGCCCACCCTCAAAAACAGCCTTCTGTCCATATGCTTCACTTGCAATCATCTCTCCAGCAATTACTCGGCATGTTCTTATTTTTCGCCAATCCTCCTTTGAGGTTTTACACATCAATATGCTCGCCTGGACTGCGGAGTAAAGGAGCAAGCAGAAAAGGTCTCAAGTCTTGGTTGTATTAGAAAGACAAACCATGACATTTACCTCAATGGAAACAAGTCAGATGGTAAAAAATGGACTTTCTGCTGGCTGACTGTGGAAATATTAAACAGTCTGTTTCATTTCAAAAGTGTTGTATCATCCAGACAAACACCTCTGTCTTTGGATACAAACACATTCAGATGAAATATGTGAAACTGCATTGCTCACACTGAAATATGATCTAGAGCAGAAGTGCACACAGCACTCCACTGACTCAGATGCCCTTGAGCAAAGCATGTGTAACAAGTCGTGTCCTCCTTCAGCACATCTGGTACTAAAAATCGTCTAAAATCTAGATTAAGCTTCTTTCTTCAAGTTGGAACTTGTAATTAGGATTAAAGGAAACGTGAGCGATGCCAGTTTCAGAACAGTGTGACGTTCAGCCTATAGCGACACAGGCATGTTGTCAACTTTTCTAGATTCAGAGCAGAAAATTCATAATTAGCATACAGAGAATTACATCCCGGATCAGGTTTAATTTCACAGTTTAGCTCAGATGTTTGTCCTAAAAGGTCTGTTGAGGATTCATACACACACACACACACACACACACACACACACACACACACACACACACATATTGAGTCCATTGTTATGTGTAATGCTAAAAAGACTGTGGACAAAATAGCCACTACTGTTGGTTTTGAAAGATTTTGTGAGAAATCTTTGCGTTAAAGGTGCAGGATTAAGTTTGACACCCTGTGGTAGACCTGGGTAATGCATGTTTTGTTTAAAACACACGCAAGTGCAGATTGCCAGATTAACGACACCAAAAGAATTTTGCGATTTACGGCTGATTTGAGTGGTGTTCTAAATCAAAGAAATGGCAATAATAGAAAGAATAATTTTTATATTAAAATAAGTTTTTGTTCTAATCAACACCTTGAATTGATATATTAGAAACGGCTTCTATTTCCTGCAGCTGAACAACAGAAAACTGACAATTATCACCTCAGGTACACCTCATGTGCTTTATTCAGTGTTAAATGCTAATATTTAGAGTTTGAATGCCATTTTACATGACATTTATTGCCATACTAATGAAAGCAGCAGCAGATAGTTCAAAGCAGAATATAAAGTAAATCATTTAAAATTGAACTTCAGAACTGTGGCTCAGTGCAAACCAACACATATCAGTGATTCAGCATGTATATTTAATATTGTTAAAGAGGTTTAATATGTATTAGTTAGATTATAAACCATAACATTTTGTTGGAGTGCAGTGAGTGCACTATTCTGTGCTTTTGAATGGCTGTATTTACATTTCTGTTGTGTTTCGTCTGGTGCAAACAGCCCAATTGCTTATCACTGCATATCGCATCACGTAGCCTATTGTTAGGACACACGGTTACAAGGTAACCTGCTCACCTAGTGTTTACGTTCGTAATATTTATTTTATTTGCTTATTAATAATCGCCTCATGTGGAACTCTGAATCTGCTTCTCATTTTGGAGGCTGCTACTGTCCACCGGAGGTCGCATTTTGGTCACGAACACATGCATTGAGAGCCTTCATGACTAAATGAATCAAATGCACTGTGTTCCACCAAGGCAACCTAGCATGCTGAAATATAATTGGCTAAACTGGCATTGGGTGGGTTGAATGATCAAATCAAAGACAGACGTCTCAGCACGTAGCGGACATTTTTAAAGCAGAATATCTGACTTCAGCAACGTTTTTCAGATAAACAAGAATGTTATTAGCTTAAATTTAAATTTACTGACCTTCAACAGGGACATGTACTGTAACTAGTTTAATGGGATTATTATTCGTTCTTAAAACAATTTTTAGTTCTGCTTACATTCTACAGTAAATGTCATATTAACCTCTATCACTTAATCAATAATAGAAGCTGACTCACAAGTGACTTTTACATCTATTATAACTAATCAACGTGTATAAAAGTGGGAACGTGTTTAAAAGTTTTATAAACGTCACACATAACATTACTTTTATTATACTTAAATAATTAAATACTTTAAATGTAAAATTACTCTGAGTTTGAGCATGCGCAGTTCTGTCGTGCGGCGCTGCGAAAAAAGGGCGGGAATAAACAAGATTATTAGGCATTAAAAAAAGCAAGCGATTGCTCTTTGTTTCGTTTATGTTTTGATCCTCGGTTGGTCTCACGCAGTCAAGTGATGCGATTTCGCAGTTCAGAGTTCCCCAAGCTTGAACTTTGTATCGCAGCAACCTGCAAAACTTGACGCATGATCCCTGCGTTTTTGGTCTGATGCATTCACGTGCAAATGAATGGAAGTCTATGGGAAGAAAAGCCCAGTGTGACCGCAGTTTAACTCTGAGTTGGTCTACTCAAAGTTGATTGATCCAACTCAGATCAGCTGTTCTGAAACCGAAAACTCAGTGTATTTAATCTCTTGTTAAATCAACTCAAAGTTCAAGTTCAAACTCTGAGTTGGTTGAACCTCCTTACTAAAACAGACCCAAGATCAGCCATAGGGAGCTGGATCTTATTTATCTGGTGTGAAGATGCTTTATCTAACAAATCTGATCAGAGCTTGGCTACAAACCAATCATATTTCAGAGTGGGCGGGGATTCCCAACACAGTCCATCAAAAATAGAAACCAAATGACCTACAAAAGTTGCCTGATTAGAGCACAGACTAAATCAGCATGCTGGAGATTTATCGCTTGGCACTTCACAGCATCATGCATGTTAGAGGAAATCAAAAAACAAGGCTTGAAAAAATCACTTGCACACAACTAATCAAAGGCAACAGATGTAGATCATGGCTAGTCACAGACATGTGTGTTAGTAGTCAAGAGATAGCAATCCCCTGCTTGTGCTATGAAGATGCTGCAATGCTGACACCGATGCACAGATAAGCCAAACACTGTTATCATCCATAGCTTCTAGCTCAGCCCTCGCTGATCTATTTCACTTTACCAGGCGTAAACACCCTGGAGGCAAATTGACCTGAAAAAAGAGAAAAAACAGCAAACTCCTTTCATCTCTTCTCAGTTTTCTGCACAGGCTGCAGGGCGCATTAAGTCCGGGCCGTGCTTTTCTGCACTATTTTGCCGCAGCTGTGGTGCCCGAGTTTGAATTGTTACAATTGGAGCCGTACTGTGAGTGTGAGTTTTCAGATGCGTTTGTCTGCATGCGGCGATCATTATATCGCTTGTTAGTGTGAAATCTTGAGCTCTGAACCTTAAAGTTTGAGTGGCAAACTTTGCCAAACCATTTGTGCTACGGATACAAATAACACTTTAAATCATGCAGCCTTTTGAAGTCTGATCATGGCAAACTGTTTCACAATTGATTCTGCAAAACATGCTAGGACCTGTTTTCATGCTATCAGTACATATTTTTAGATGCTAGTACTTTTCCTTTTAATTAATAATAATCCTTACTTTCTATATACACTCACCGGCCACTTTATTAGGTACACCTGACTAGTAACAGGTTGGAACCCTGTTTGCCTTCAGACCTGCCTTAATCCTTTGTGGCATAGATTCAACAAGGTACTGGAAATATTCCTTAGAGATTTTGGTCCATATTGTCATGGTAGCATCACACATTTGCTGCACATTAATCATACTAATAGGTGCTCTATTGGATTGAGATCTGGTGACTGTGGTGGCCAGTTGAGTACTCATTGTCATGTTCAAGAAATCAGTCTGAGATGATTCTTGCTTTGTTGTCGCAGCAGAACTCGAGACTCATCAGATCAGGCAACATTTTTGCCATTTTCTATAGTCCAATTTTGGTGAGCCTGTGCAAATTGTTGCCTCAGTTTCCTGTTTATAGCTGACAAGAGTGGCTCTCGGTGTGGTCCTCTGTTGCTGTAGCCGATCCGCCTTATGGTTGGATGTGTTGTGCGTTCAGAGATGCTCAAAGTAACCGATCATTTTGTCTTATTAAGTAATGCAATATTCGAAACATTATTAATTAAGAACGCTGGTAAAACGGATATATAAATCACTCAACACGGAGAGAGGTAAACTTAATAAAACATATTTTGATCAAAAAATAGACAGAAATATTATTGCATTGGAGCTTAAATAAACTTAAACGCAAAACAACATTACGCACGCATATCAATTATTATTATAATTTATTAATAAATATCCAAATAAAAGTTCAAATGACCGACTTAGACAACAGTCTGTTCTCAGTAAAAAAAATCTAATATTTTCCCAGAATCATTTGTCCCAAATAATATAGTGGATTAACAATTTTTTTTTATTTTTCATTCTACTTTTATGTTCACAGTTTATTATTGTCTATTTATTCAATTTATCTTGTACTTTATTAGTTAAATGTTTAGTTTATGTCTAGTGTGTGTCATATTTTTGTTTTTAAATTGCACATTGGAGTATGGGAGAAACGCAATTTCAGTCTGCTGTGTAATGTACTGTTGCATGGTTTGATTGACAATAAAGTTGACTTGACTTGACTTGATGTTGGAGTCACTTTCTGTAATATTTAAAATAGATTTGTTCCGCAGTAGGCTATATGCTTATGCCTCGCGGCCGCCATTTTAAAACATGAAATTGAGGCTTTCAAACCTACAACTACAAACTTCAAGCTGTTGCCATGATTTCAAAATGTATATATGGTGTGAAATATCAATTTAATATTATTCAGTAAGTATAATTTAAACAATTAAAAGCATATTAGGCATTAAACAACATCATAATCGCTTTAAGAGTAATTCGCTTAAGTGTCCTCCTAGGCTTCAGTTCATGGGACCAAGTAAACATCGTGGGGACGCTTCCCTGCTTCAACTTATGTAACCCAGTGAGTGATAAAACAGTGCGGTCTTCTGTAGCCAACCATTGTGTTGTCTGTAATAGTGTTGTCCCGGTACTAAAGTTTAAAAATGTCCATCTTCCGCTAACATTAAATCGCTGCTGAGCACGTTCATGAAAGAGCTGATTTGCCATAGTGTTCACCAGTGCTCAACAGAAATGGCCGTGATTGGCCGTGAAGGTACTCAGTTCACCACTCTTCACAAATTAAAAACACAGATAAACGGACGTTGGAGCGATTTAAAGCCGTGAAGTTCAGTACTCAGTACTCATTCAGGATTCATCAAGCGGATCGCTCATCTGTGTTTGCACTCGGTAAACATCGGTGAAGTTCAGTGAACTGATGATCTTTACAGCCAAGCACCGTCATTTCTGTTGAGCACGTGAACACAATAGCAAATCAGCGCTGTTTAAGAACGCCATCAACAGTGCTTTAATGTTAACAGGAAATAGACAGTTTACACAAGTTTAATATAAGGATAGAATCAGTTCATTAACTTGAGTTTGATAAATGGCATCTAAAACGTGTGTTTGAGAAAGAAAACGTTAGCTAACTAGTGCCATTTCCCTTAACTTAGCTGAAAATGAAGTCAAATATCCCCTTTTATTTTCACTATTCATTCTGAACGGACATTCGTGTCACTCGGAAGGCGGTGAAATGATAAATTTGTGTCACTTTCTCGTCGCTGATAAGATATACAGCCAGGTATTCAACATTCCTGTGTGACTTCCTGGTTTCTTCCCACCGCAGCCTCGATTTCGCTGTTTAAAATGGCGGCCGTGTGAAATCAGTCTATAGGCCTAATTTTATTGACATACTGAAATAAATCATATTACTAAAAACAAAGACATAAAAACACTTAATACAGATTAGGATTGTATATTTGAATGTAAACTGTGACTGACTGGCATGATTCGTGCAGTGACCACGTCTGTTCATGACAACGGAGCACTGTCCGTATGACACAAGTGGAGTGGCCTCGATAAACGAGAAGCACGTACAGTACTGTACGCTGAGAAACACCAAGATAAGTCGCTAGTCGCAGACACAAGTTAACTACAGGCTCTATCAGACGACTCTAAATTTCTTTTTTTATATATAATAGTAAGTTTTGAATTAGGTTTTGAAGAGACAGGATTAAACTTATCCTGTTGTATATAAAGTTTATGTGTCCTAAAGTTTATCTATCTTAATTATAAAATAAATACACAATCAAAATAATGGTAAAAAATGTAAACCTGCATATTTAAAAACAAGGTTATGATGTATTCGGTACAGTGGAGTTTGTTGTTGGCTGCACCACCTGGTGGATATTCTGTGAAGTACAACACATTTTTTTCAATTCCAAACAGAGTTTGGACGGTGATATGCTGAACATAATGAGGTGAGCCATGGTAAAAAAAACACCCATTTGTACCTTGGCTGTAACGAGTGGTTATTTGAGATATTGTTGTCATGCTGTCAGCTCGAATTAGTCTGTCAATTCTCCTCTGACCTCTGGCATTACCAAGGCATTTGTGCCCACAGAACTGCCGCTTACTGGATATTTTATCTGTAAACCCTAGAGATGGTTGTGCATGAAACTCCCAGTAGATCAGCAGTTTCTGAAATACTCGGACCAGCCCATCTTGCACCAACAACCATGCCACATTTAAAGTCATTTAAAATCGCCTATCTTCCTCATTCTGATGCTCGGTTTGAACTGCAGCAGATTGTCTTGACCATGTTTACATGCCTAAATGCATTACGTTGCTGTCATGTGATTGGCTGATTTAAAATTTGTGTTAACGAGCAGTTGAAGAGGTGTACCTAATAAAGCGGCCGGTAAGATTGTATATATATATATATATATATATATATATATATATATATATATATATATATATATAAATTAGATACTTCTTACATCACTTTTCTTTTTGATGAATATAAGGATACAAAGGAAAAACATTATTATTAACATTGTTGACATTGTAAATCCTTTGTTAAGTTAAATTTATTATTTCAATTCATATTATCAATATATCTATTAACACTTTGAATGCATTGTGAAGTATTCTTAACAAATGCAAATGTCCGATATATATTTCAAATAAATACACTGACCTCACTGGTCTGTATATACAAAAAAAATCGGAATGATTTTTATTAAAGAAGTATAGATGTTTTACAGTGGCCATTCTGCCCTTCAGGAATAATATACGAAAGCAGGAGGGCATCGATTGTTAAATAACTCTCACTATGATCAATGACAGAAAAAAAGCCACTGTGAGGGAATGAAGAGAGGGCAGAAAAGGGTATAAAACCAGTGATAAAGAGCGCAAGAGCCATGCAGTATGATGGACAGCAAGAACGAGGAGAACAGGGAGTGGAAAAGGAGAAACAAATGGCCGTGCGAAAATACCCTGGATCCTCTGCTGGAATGGCATGGAGGCAGCAGGCCGGCTTAACGTCCCAACACTTGAATTCAATCAGCCTGCGCTGAATCCCTTCCAGAGAGGGATGTGAGAGGCACAACCATCTGTCTCTCCTCTGATGTTTCTGCCGGCCGCGCTGTAAGCCAGCAATTACAAGGCAAAGCGGCAAGCTGGACCGGGCCGACAGGAACACCACGAGCCTCCGCCGCCCTCCTTCTCTTATCCCTATAACAGGCCTCTGAATGATTCGCTACATCACCCAGTTTAAAAAGATGCTCAAGAAAACTTGTACGTGACTCAAACCGATTAAGATGTGTATCTATCTATCTATCTATCTATCTATCTATCTATCTATCTATCTATCTATCTATCTATCTATCTATCTATCTATCTATCTATCTATCTATCTATCTATCTATCTATCTATCTATCTATCTATCTATCTATCTATCTATCTATCTGTCTGTCTATCTGTCTATCTATCTGTCTAGTCTATCTGTCTATCTATCTATCTATCTATCTATCTATCTATCTATCTATCTGTCTGTCTGTCTGTCTGTCTGTCTGTCTGTCTGTCTGTCTGTCTGTCTGTCTGTCTGTCTATCTATCTATCTATCTATCTATCTATCTATCTATCTATCTATCTATCGTTCTTTCGATCCATCCCTCGGTTGTTTTATTGTTCTATCTATATTTATATTTTCTTCTATCCGTTCGTCTGTCCATTCAGCTGATTTTAATTATTTTAGTTATATTAGAAATAGCTGCAACAATATTTTTGATTCCATCCATCCATTCATCTATCTGTCTATATATTGTATCTGTCTGTCTGTCAAAGGAAAAAAAAAAAAAACATTCACAAACAACACACTAGGGTCATAGGATTCATAGTTCCAATGATGTTGTTGTCACAGATTATTTTTCAGACCACTGCAAATCAAAGGGTAAACAGTAAGCATGCTTTCCATGTATTATGTAATGAAATTAAAAAATATCTATTTTTTCTTCCTTTTATTATATATATGCTCTGAAACAATGATTTTGTGGTGGACTGTCATTAGATTCTGTCATTCTGCCCATGAAATTCTCTTAAGTATCTTACCCCTTACACTATTAATATTAGGAATTCAATAAACACAAAAGCTGTGGCATTTTATGTGGCTGCGTAACATTTTCTTTGATAAAATGCAATGATATTGTGTAATGTTTTACTATTTAAAATGACTGCTGTTCTATTTTGAAATGTAAACAAATGTAATTTATTCCTCTGTTTCAAAATGGTCATGTCACATGATATACCAAAAATCTTTGTAATATGCTGATTTAATTCTGCTATAATAACAACAACAACAACGACAACAACAACAACAACAACAACAACAACAACAACAACAATAATAATAATAATAATAATAATACCATTAATAAGAAGAATAATAGAATTAATAATGATAATTATAATACAATTACTAATAATATTAATAATAATAGCAATAATAATACAATTAATAATAATAATAATAATACAATTACATATATACGATTAATAATAACAGTAATCAAATTTGTATTAATAATAATAATTTGAATAAGAATAATAATACTTATTATAATTATAATAAAAATAAAAATAATAATAGTAATACAAATAATAATAAAAATAAAATTAATAATAATAATTTGAATAATAATAATAATAATAATAATAATAATAATAATAATAATAATAATAATTATTATTATTATTATTATTATTATTATTATTCAAACCGCTATGATGCTTGTGGAAACCATTGACTTATTTATCCATTAATTTTTGGTTCAGTCCCTTATTTATCAGGGATCACTGCAGTGGAATGAACCCCCAACTATTCAGGCATATGTTTTACGCAGCAGATGCCCTTCCAGCCACGACCCAGTACTGAGTAACCATAGAATTGTATTAATAATAAAAATAATACTTAAAAAAAAAACATCATATTAAACGATGGACCACTTGAACAACAGTGTACAAGACCACACTATTTTCTTTCTTCTGCATCATTTCAGAATGTAATCAGCCAGAAACCGTGGGTTAATTTTTATTCACAGGCTTGTTTACGACATAAATCAATAAAAAAAAGTATGTGAGGTGTATACTTGAAACACAAACAAGGGTCATGAAACAATAGAGCCTACTAATGCCACTCAAGATGCATTCTTTCACAAAATTGCACAATTTGCTTCCCATGTAAATCTATATCCTCATTAAGAATGCCCATGGAAGCAGATGGTAATATGAAAGCACTCTGGTCTTCCTCGAGGAAGCGAATCGCTCCTGATCACAAGCAATTTGCATGTTTGCACGCTCCCAGTCAGACTCACTACAGCATAATGCATTTCTCATAGCTGTTCGTCTCCTAATAAATGACCTTCTGAGAGCAGCTCACATTCTTCACATCTCATGCGAGGCATTTGGAAATGTCGCAAATCCAGAGGGAAAGATACTTGAACAACAGAGCCAAAATGGCGTCTTCTCCTGAGTCGTGACCCAGCTACAGTAGTAAACATCTGTCACTAGTCCTAGCTGGTGCTCACGTTGATGATGCAAAATACCAGGGTTTGGATGCAAAAGTAAAAGCAAGTCCTGTGGCGACAGGGAGGAACAGAAGTCTGGTTAAGACCAAAAAACAAGTGTAAAAAATACTGCAACTTGAGAAGCAGAGCTTCTTTCCTTTCTCCCCATGTAGAGCAAAGGCCGTTCTCCTGGGACCGTTTTTTGTCTTTGATATGGGACATGTTTCTGACAAAATCCCAAGAAAACAAGGGCAGAAATTCTCACTTTTTTTGTGTAATAAGGGCACTTCAGAGAAGCTGAGCTTGTGAACGCCTCTGCAAAATAATAATATGAAAAAACACTTATGCATTATTTACTACCTGCCTGTGTTTCTCTCTCTTCAGTGCACAGATGAAGCTCAAGGCAGCACGGTTGGAGAATGAAGTGTGATGAGAAAGAGATGAGTCTAGATTTAACATGTACAGTTGAAGTCAAAATTATTTGAGTTCTTGCTATTATTATGATTTTTCAAATATTTCCCAAATGATGTTTAACAGAGCAAGGGATTTTTCACTGTATTTCCTATAATATTTTTTCTTCTTGTTTTATTTCGACTAAAATAAAAGCAGTTTTAAATTTTTTTTAACCATTTTAAGGTCAATATTTTTAGCCCCTTCAAGCCTATCGTTATACAATGACCTGCCTAATTAAATGCTGATTTATACTTTCGCCTGGCGCTGCTTCGAGATATTATTTAAAACGACAGGGGATGGACAAAAGAAACCAACTGTAAAATCAGATGGATAAACATAGATGTAGAAAGTTTCTGGAGCTACGCCATATCATTAATATCATTCAAGATTTTACGATTTTTATAATCATTCAAGATTTTGTATTTAAACTTTGTTGCATCACTTGCTTTTGTTCATATCTTGGACATTTCTATCTATTAAAGTTTATTAATAACAGTGTTGGTATTGCTCGATCTCAGTGCTGCATTTGACACTGTCAATCACAGCATACTTCTGGATAGGCTGGAAAACTGGGTTGGGCTGTCTGGGACAGTCCTCAAATGGTTCAGATCTTACCTTGAAGGGAGAGGTTACCATGTCAGTTTAGGTGATCATAGGTCGAGGTGGACACCCATGACATGTGGAGTCCCACAAGGCTCGATTCTGGCACCTCTCCTGTTCAACCTTTACATGCTCCCTCTAAGCCAAATAATGAGAAAGAACCAAAATCTCCTACCACAGCTATGCTGATGACACTCAGATCTACCTAGCCTTACTGCCTAATGACTACAGCCCCATTGACACCCTCTGCCAATGTATTGATGAAATTAAAAATTGGATGTGCCAAAATTTTCTTCAGTTAAACAAAGAGAAAACTGAAGTCATTGCGTTTGGGAACAGAGATGAGGTTCTCAAGGTGAATGCGTACCTTGGCTCTAAAGGTCAAACGACAAAAAATAAGGTCAAGAATCTTGGTGAGACTCTGGAGTCAGATCTGAGTTTCAACAATCATGTCAAAGCAGTCAGTAAATCGGCGTACTATCATCTCAAAAATATTGCAAGAATCAGATGCTTTGTTTCCAGTGAAGACTTAGAGAAACTTGTTCATGCTTTTATCAGCAGCAGGGTGGATTACTGTAATGGACTCCTCACTGGCCTTCCCAAAAAGACAGTCAGACACTTGCAGCTCATCCAGAATGCTGCAGCCAGAATTCTGACCAGAAGCAGGAAATCAGAGCACATCACACCTGTCCTCAGGTCTCTACACTGGCTGCCAGTTACATTCAGAATAGATTTTAAAGTATTATTACTGGTCTATAAATCACTAAATGGCCAAGGACCTCAATACATTACAGATATGCTGACTGAATACAAACCTAACAGATCACTCAGATCTTTAGGATCATATAAACTAGAAGTTCCAAGAGCTCAATCAAAGCAGGGTGAATCAGCTTTTAGCCACTATGCCCCTCGCTGCTGGAATCAGCTTCCAGAAATGATCAGATGTGCTCCAACATTAGGCACATTCAAATCAAGACTGAAAACACATCTGTGTAGCTGTGCCTTTACTGAATGAGCACTGTGCTGCGTCCGACAGATCGCACTATTATGTTTTTCGTTTTCTTTTTCATTCTTTTATAACCTATTTTAACTAATTTTAATTTGTTTTTATCTGTTTTTATTAATTTTTATTGTCTGCATTTTATTTTCCTAAACTTGTCTTTTTTATTCCTGTTTATATAAAGCACTTTGAATTGCCACTGTGTATGAAATGTGCTATATAAATAAACTTGCCTTGCCTTGCCTTGCCTATTAACATATTATTGACAACAGAACATGGGTTACTTTATGAATATAGTTTTATTATGGCAAGAATAAAAGCCAAAGAATAAAAATAAAAACATACACATACCAAATAATTCACAAAATGTAATGTTATGGTTATTACTTTTTTAACAGTTTTAACAGTTATTTTTGACCTTGAATACATATATCACATGATTAACATCTAATGTTTTGTTTTAATTGGCCAATAATAGTAGCTATTATATCTATCTACATACGAATCATTGCACAAAACTGAAAATCGGGCAAGTCATGCTTCAATTAAAAAGCTAATATATATATTTAAAAAGTTTGCACTTTATTTACAAAGTATATAGTAGTGTAAAATGTGTAAAATTTAGGAGGCCTGTGTGTGTGACATAAAACGTACTAATATACAAACATTTCTGGCTGGTGATTAAAAATAGGAGAAAAAAAAAGCACTGTTTTACCTTGCTAAATACAGTTACAATCAGAATTGTTAACCCCCCTGAATTGTTAACCCCCTGTTTATTTTTTTCCACTGGCTAATTTGTACAAATTCGCATGAGTTCAGTCAGATGAAAATGTAAAGTTTTAAAAAAGCACCCAACCCCGCCCCTAAACTCAACCATCATTGAGGGATAAGAAAATCTTACTAAATTGTATGAAAGACATCATACAAGATCCTACGATTAAGCTACTAAATCTAAAAGTTACGGATTGTCGTGAGATTGTGTTGCAATATCACATATCAAATCATCAGTACTATATTTTGGAAGACTTATTTAGCTAAATATTATATATCAATATCCAGCCTGATCTCACCAGGAAACACAACTATTTTACGTTTTGTCAGTTTAGTGGCTAATTCATACAAATTTGTATGATTTTAATAAAGAGGCGTCCCCACCCTTAAACTCAACAGTCATTGAGGTATAAGCAAATCACATTAAATTGTCCGAATGAGATTGTACAAATTCATATGATTTCGCCACTAAATCATTAAGTTATGAATTGTTGTGTGACCATGTTGTCAAATCACATATCAAATCATCAGCACTATAATTTGGCTGTGCCTATTTAGCTAAATAATGCAGTACAGCAAACAGTGCATGAACCCTAATAAATCACTTTGTTTTGTTTTTTGCTGTCATCATTTTTAAAAAATAAGCTGGATGAGAGGTAAAGAAAAGTCCTGGAGTGATTTCACTTTGCTAATTAATTTATATGGGTAGAATTAAAACATAATATAATAAATGGATGTCATAAAATGGTACATAACTGCAACAACCAAACAAAAGCGTATCACTAACACATTTGAATAATGTTTTGAAAGATTTTGGCAGTGTACTTGAGATTACTTTAAGAATGCGTATGTTTTTAATAATGCAGTATAACAATAACTTCGGAGCTAATATATTTACTAAGATGAGCTAATTATGAACAATAATTGTACAGCATTAATTAATTGCAGTTCAACAATTCACTAATGCATTATTACCATCCAAATGCTTGCTAATATTAGTTCATGCACTGTGAGTTAACATGAACTAACAATGAACAACTTTATTTTCTTTAACTAACATCAACTGACATAAATATTGTAATAAATGTAATGTTCATTGTTTGTTTGTGTTAGTAAATTCATTAACTAACATTAACTAATACAACCTTATTGTAAAGTATTACTGCAATATGTGATATAAACATGGCATGACAACCCTTTTCAGATGCAGTTGGGTCAACTGAATACTAATTGTCTTTAGCCATGAAGCTCCGCTCACATTAAAGTGAACCAGTGATCTGAAGTGTTTAATTTTCAGTGTGTGTGATGGCTGTGTTGGCAACATGACAACGTTTACAGTTAACATTTTGTAAATGAGTGGGACTTGTCTCACATAATTTGTCCAAGTGCAGGCAATATGTTAATGTATCTGCAATCAACTTCACTGTTCCATATACGATTTATCTCGGCCCCATGCAGACATAATTAAAAAAATCATCGTCATTCTGGAGTGACTTTGATTCATGCATTGATAATCCTTCATCTTTAATCATGATGTGATACATTACGTACTGCTGCAGTTTAACTGTTAAAGTGATATCTCAATACATGTTAAGTTTAACCAACATCACATGAAGCACAGTATTGATTACAAGAAAATCATGTTTGATTAAATTACAAAAGCAAAACCCAAGAATGAGGGCAATTTTTGAAGGATTTAAAAGCAGAAATGGCAGCTATTGTTACTCTGAAAACATACTCAAAAATGTGATTTTTATACTTTGCTGTGTTTTACACATGGAGATGAATGGATGGATGGATTCAAAATGTTTTTGCTGCTTTTTGAAACTAATATATCTAAAATAAGCTGAAAATAAGAAAGCTGTTCAAACTATGGATGGATGGATGGATGGATGGATATACAAATGAACGGACAGATGGATGGACAAACATACAGATAGACAGACAAATATATAGATAGATAGATAGATAGATAGATAGATAGATAGATAGATAGATAGATAGATAGATAGATGGATGGATGGATGGATGGATGGATGGATGGATGGATGGATGGATGGATGGATGGATGGATGGATGGATGGATGGATGGATGGATGGATGGATGACAAAAATACAATAGAAAGATAGGACGATAGACAAAAAAATGATAGGATGGATAGCCAGACATTCAGATAGATAGATAGATAGATAGATAGATAGATAGATAGATAGATAGATAGATAGATAGATAGATAGATAGATAGATAGATAGATAGATAGATAGATAGATAGATAGATAGATAGATGACAAAAATACAATAGGAAAGATAGGACGATAGACAAAAAGAATGATTGGATGAATAGACAGATAGATAGACAGACAAACAGACAGACAGACATAAAGATGGATTGATGGATGGATAGATGAATGAATGGATAGATGACAAAAATACAATAGGAAAGATAGGACGATAGACAAAAACAATGATAGGATGGATAGACAGACATATAGATCGATAGACAGACAGACAGACAGAAAGAAAGAAAGAAAGAAAGAAAGAAAGAAAGAAAGAAAGAAAGAAAGAAAGAAAGAAAGAAAGAAAGAAAGAAAGAAAGAATATAGGCAATATATGTGGCAAAGTTTTTATCAAAACCAAAACTATTATCAAAGCCAAAAAATTAAGACCCTTTTACCAGTCACACAGAGACATTTAAACATGCCACCAAACATGAATATAGTGCTACAAGATACACCGTATTAAAACCTTGGAAATGTTATGTGAAAATGTAAATGATCTGCTCTGATCAGAAGGTAACTAAAGGGTCAAGAAGGCTTTAGGTGAAAAGAGAAGGGTGAACTTTCTCGCATTCCCCCAATCTAACAAATTAGATTAATAGTTATTTTTGCAATGGTTACTTCACCTCGTAATTAGTAGGCCCATACGAAAGAATTCTGCAGAATTTCCACAGATTTCTACATATTTTAAGCCCATCATTACTTCTGCTTATTTACTGAGTAAATGTGTGTAAATCTATATTTATTCAGGTTTTTAAATTAATTACAGTAATGTTATTGACTAATATCAAATTTATTAGACATTAGTAGTCTTTTAGCTTTTAGTATATATATATATATATATATATATATATATATATATATATATATATATATATATATATATATATATATGAGAGACATGCTTTTGTGCTTTATTATTTATTATTCACATATAAAGGTTATAGTTATGATGCTCCCAAAATAATTCCGCAGAAATCCACAGATTTTTACCACAATTCTCAGTAGAAATAGCAAAAAACTTCCCCAGATTCTGTCTGGCCCTAGTAATTAGTTTATATAGTATATATATATATATATATATAACATAAATATGTTATTAACTCAGCTACTATTTGTGAGAAGTAACTATTTACTCTTTTAAAGGAACGTGCCCAACTCTGAATATCACAATAAGACAGTGGACACACTACACACAGTTGTGTCCAAACAGCTTTTAACTATCGATTTTGCATCATAGGTGCCTTTTAACTTGCATTGGATCCAGGCTACTCCCTCAATTTCCAGCATCAAGAAAACAAATTCCCTGCCAAATAACACAATTACAGTACACTTCCTCCCATTAATTCCTCTCCTAGTGGCCCGTCTAGTCCTCCAAGTGTTTCTGATCTCTCTTGACATCAGCTCTCCACACAATCTCATCTTGCACTTGTTTCTGAATCTAGTGCCTTTCTTCCTCCTCCTCCTCTCTCTTTGTCTCTCTTTTTTTTGTTCCCTGATGAAGAGGTCGTCCTCTATCAGTCCTCTCAATGGATCGCTCACCCCTTTCTCTTAAAGGTCATATGTGGTGCGCGGAGAGCTGATAAGCTGTGTGTTTATCTGGGCGGTGACAGTGAAACAGAGGTGAGGCAGATGTGCTCTCTGATAGGAGCATGCGGTGAGGGATGAGCGCGGTTCAGGGGAATGCTGTACCGGGTGGCCATCAGATAAACAGCACAAAACACCGGCGAGACAGAGCGGTTGGGGATAGAAACATTTGGGGATGATACTGGCTAGCTCAGCTATCTGTACTCTTGTCTAAGGCAATGGGGTATATGCGCAGGGACTTTTAATTTGTAAGCCAGCACAAGCGCTTCTGGTTAACTGTCATGACATTATAAAATTGCAGGGTGTAAGACCCGTTTATTTAAAAATCAAAGATTTTCAATGACTGATACAATATAGACCTTATTTTTCACGTACAAGCAGGTGCAGCCATTGGAATCTGTGTAGCTTGCGACTTCTGATCACATTCACACTGTCTTGTCTTGTCTTTCCTGTCTTATTAGCAATAAATGTTGCACAAACATTGCGCTCTTATTCTAGTTTTTATTTTAGTTAGTCTTATTTTATTTCATTCTTCTAAATTGTTATAGTAGTGTGTAGACCTGTGTTATGTTGTCAGTTTATGTGGTTTGACGGAGCACCTTGAGGTCTGTAGCTAGGGGATTCGGGTGGTTCGAAAGACTGACTCTTCACTGACAAAGATCCCGAATTTGCCCTATATATGAGCTATATATGTCCTATTTTGACTGCTATGCCATCATACATAGTGAAAATAACCGAATAAATCGAAAAAGGTTTCAAGGCTAACAATTATTTTTCTTAATATCCCGCTGTACAAGAAATCTGACAGGTGAAGTAATCTTTCGCTACTGTATTGATTTTAAATAGAGAAATCATTGTACAAAATATTGTACAAAACAATCGCCAAACCTACTCCAGCTAGGGCTGTGCAAAAATATCGATATATCTAACTATCACAATAATTTCTTTCACAATAGTGTATCGATAGTCCAACCTGAAGTATCGATTCAAGTTGTGCCAAACAACCTCCTCCTCCGCTCCAGTAGATGTCGCTAACTCGCTATTGACAAAACGCTAAGTATCATGGTATCAGAAGCAAGCAAGAGTGAGCATGGTGGAAAATATAAAGGCGCCTCCAGCTGTTAGAGCTACTTTGGTTTTAACACTATACCAGAGTACTGAATTAGATAAAAAATGGCATTTGAAATCTTTGCAAATCTATCTTAAAATATTCAGGAAACACTACGAACTTGCGTTATCACTTAACAAGACACCACGCAGATGAATTAGCGGCTCGGCGACCTGAATCGAAACCTCTTGATCTAAGGCAAACTACACTGGATAAGATCATTAACAAGCTTCCGTCTACCTCAACTAACATTGCAGAGTTACTGAAAACTGCAAAGAAGGAATGGGACATAAAATGGAAGGACCTGTGGTGGTAACAGACAACGTTTCAAACATGACCGTAGCAGCACAGCTGGCCGGCATGTTGCATGTAAAATGTTTCACTCATTTTTCAATCAATTTACCTATGTGCGACCAGTTTTCACAGCAAAATGTTCACGATGCTGATCAGTTTCTAATAGTTTACCGCATATTAGAGCTCTGTGTTCCAGTTTTATGTTTACTTGCTTTAATATTATGAATTGTTTATTTCATTTATTTGTGACTTTAGTGGCATATACATTTTACTTAAGTGTTTAATAACAATATGCATTTAATACATTTCAGTGAGTTCTATGTTCAATCATACTGTGCAGTTCTAATGAATTGAAATGGATAGAAAATAAATTGGAAATTGAATTTTAATTTGTCTGCTGACTTTATCAAGTTGTCAATATAACGACACACTAATACAAACTATTGCAATATATCACAATATTTATACATTGATGCATTGTATCGTGACGCATGTATCGTGATATGTATCATATTGTGAGGCCCTTGCCAATACACAGCCCTTCCTCCAGCATCGCAGAATTTCAATAAAGTGGTTCTCCAATCAGACAAAAAGCACTGTATTAAATGATATTCTTCCGCACCGTGTCTTTAAAATATGCAAATGTACATTACCACAGTATTTTCACAGGAAGTTTCAGCACAGTCTGCTGCTCCCTATAACGCTTGCGTTTAAATAGATTTTCACCTCACTTTAGGCTTGAACAACTAAATGAATGTTTAAGTCTATTTAACAGATTATATTTAAATTAAATTGCATTATTGATGCGGTAATAGGAATCTTTTGAAGTTCTCACATTAACCTTTCACCAGAAGTTTGTCGATGGCTGAAAAACACTTGCTGTGCATATAGTCCATTATAAAAGCTAGAGGAGGGAAATAAGAAAAGTTAATTTATATATATTTTAAGTCATTGAATATCACAGATTTCTGTTAAATTTAACTGTCTATTTATCAAATAGTTTCATTTTCAATCATTGTTCTATTATTTAAATCAATCAATCGGCAGTCAAATTAAAACACATGTTTTTGAGCAGCAAAAGTTTTGCTTTGGTAAATATGACTGTAAGTGTACGAGACCAAAAGTCTTGATTCATTTTAGTTTTTTAAAGGCCACACCACTCGTACGTAAAATATAAAGAGGATATGTCAGGAAATTCAGTTTTTACTTAGTGAAAATGTGAAGAAAAGTCAGGAAATTTGACATTTTGCATAGAGTGGAAACTGTGGAAGCTTACTTCTATACAGCAAGAATGCATGACAATCAATTGAAAGTGACAGTATTTATTTTCCCCTATACATTTATTTGAACCTAAAATAACATGTAGCATGTTTCCACAAAAATAACAAGTTATTGTTTTTAATAATTGACTAATTGATTGAATAAAATAACAATTTAGCAGCAAATCTGTTTTTATCATTAATAATAATAATAATAATAATAATAATAATAATAAGAAGAAGAAGAAGAAGAAGAAGAAGAAGAAGAAGAAATGTTTCTTTAGAATGATTAGAATGATTTCTGACTGCTCATAAGCATGTGACAATAAAGGCCATGGAGGAATGATGATAAAAATCAAATGTTGCTTAAATTAAAATGTTAAAATACATTCAAACTGAAAACAATCACTTGATGTGAAATTACATACAGTTGAAGACAAAATCATTAGCCCTCATATGAAGTGTTTATTCATTTACAAATATCAAGTTTAACTTAATTGACTAAATTAATTTACTTTAATTGACTATTTTGTTTAACAGAGCAAGAAAATGTTTCACAGTATCTCCTATATTTTTCTCCTGGAAAAAGTCAGTCTTATTTCTGTTAGTTTGGCTGGAATTATATATTTATAACAGTATTATTAACCTTGTGATTATTTATTACCAATTTTATAATGACTGAAAGTTAAGTATGCAAAAAACAATAATAATAACAAATTAAGCACCCCATAACAACTCCGTCACATACAAACAAATAACAACAATAAATATAATCATTTGTGGTTTTAAAATATAAAATTTATCATATTATGCGAGTATAGAGATTGCTAAGAGAATCAACATCACAGTACCACATTCACTTGTTAGAAAAAAACCCACAATGTTCATAATTCCACTACATCTAAACAGAGAAAAGAATAAATCATACAAAAAGTGATCAGTGTGAGGCTGGGTGAGCAGTGCAGTGATCTGAGTGTTTGTGTGCAGCCTCTCTGCTCCACTCACAAGTTAAATGTGTTATTAAATCCAAAAACAGCTTGTTGTCAGGCAATTTCAGTTCATCTGAGACCCATGAAACAAAGCTGAGCATGTCAATGTCTTATTAATATTCATTGCTAATTGAGTATTTACTCAATATAGCGAGTAAACTAGCCTGCTAGCATTACTGTAGCATTCACACCACTGCATTTTGTGTCATTTGCAGGGAAAAGCATTTGCCAGGAAAACAGCATTAGATTGCCTTACATAAATGCAGCACTGTATAGTTTCAGACTAAATAAAATTAATAACAGAATTGATGTGAGAGTAAGAATTGCAACAACTTAACACACAACATTGTAAGGACATTTTGTGTGACTCATCATTACAGAAAGGCTTGAAATAACTTCACAACAAATACATCAAATAATCATTGGTAAAGTTCCGCCTGTAGTTTTTCTCACAAACATTGCGCGAGATCTGCTTTCTTCATGTCTGTCTGTTATCTGATGCAGCCGAGGCAGAGATTGAGGCACACTCTGATGTGCAAATCGCGATATTTGAAAATCTGAACTATCGCAGGCATTCACGCTGCGTTAATCAATCAGGAGCTTGCTTATGTAGGGGCGTGATTATAACATAGCGCCTGCAGTTAGTGTCCCGAAAGGAAATCTTCCTGCCGACACTGAACAACAGCTCATCAAACTGGGCTTGGCTCAGTCTAAAGCTCCGCTGAAAGCTTCCATCATTTATTTATAGTTTCTGGAGGAGTTGATGAACCCACAGAGCTGGGTGCAACTCTGAAAGGATCTAGTGCACTCAGATATGGCGCCGAATGAATATACACTGTTTTTCAGCCTTTCTAAAGCACATAAAGCACAACTACTCTCTCAATAAAATCCATGTTAGCCATTTAGCAACAAAACTACATTCACCAGGCAGACAAAAGCCCTGCCAATGATGTAAATCTTCTTCTGTTGTGAAGTGAATTTGATGCACGCATAGTGATGCACCAATCCCGATACTTGAATCTTATATTGGTTCGATATCACATATTTTTGCTGGATCGGGTATCATAAAGCTGGTACCAATTTAAATCCAATGTTGCGCCTGCGCTATATTTTGTGTAATTCATAAGACAACAAAAGCTACAAAGGTAGCCTATTATAAGGCACTAGAAATTTGTCATGTAGGCCTACTATATCCCAAATGTTCTGAAGCCATTCTACAGTTTAATGTGATAACTCGAAAAACTTTTTTTTTTCAAGACTATTTGTTCTTGTTAATATAAGTAATCAGTGGAGAAATGCATTTAGTTTTGCATTTAATGCATTCATTTTGACCTGCAACATGGAGTTCATTGCTGTTTATGAGTGCTCTGTGTCTGTTAGATCAGCAGATGGCATTCGCAACACTGGAGTAGAGATGTTTATTACCTTCACACACACCTATCTGATACTTTAAATTAAAAAAGGCTCAATAATACATTGAACAGATCCTCAACACACTCATATCTTCCCTTTGAGGTGCAGTTTTGGAAGTGTCCGCAGATACCGGGGGACTGTGCGCTGTCTCAGTGCATCAAACGTTTCATTCATGCAAACGGCTGCGCAGACACGACGAGCACCGATCCATAAAATTATTCTCACAATGAGTTTCTGTTGTCTCATTCTTTGAGTTTATTCTTCCGTGGGGAATACTTTAAGTGCTGCAAAAAGTTTGTAAAACTTGCCTTTTTGTGTAAAAAGTGGTTGATTAATCAAGGTGAAACTGACGGGCAAAATATCGATTGTCATTAACAAAAAATGATTGTATAGGCTACTCTGAAACTATGAATATTTCACTGTAATTTATTTATATTAATATTTTATTTAACAGACCTGTTTGTCAGTTTGTGCACTAAAGCATATAAGGGGACCTTGTTTTGAACTCCTCAAATATTGTTTGTTTTGTAGATACCTGACCTACAAAAAATACATCAAATAAAAAGCAAATTATCCCAAACGGAATTTGTTTCAAAAAGATAATTTTTCAGACAAAAAATAAATAAATTCAGTCATGCTTTCAGTTTCTCCTCTCTATTAAGTAAAACTGGCCTCAGACGGTTTAGTTTAGTCTGCTTCAAACCTAAAGGGAAATATGAGGCTTTGCTAAAAGGCTGATTATTTTACCAACGATCAGGGTCAATATTAGTAGCCTATTACAGCTTTCAAAGAAAATCTTAATATTGAAAAAGCAAGCATAAGCTGCACACAACAGATCAAATAATGTAGCCTACAGCAAGCATCATGTTTTTTTTATTTAGAATGTGCTGTCTGTCATATACAGCAGGCCTATAGGTCTGTTATTTTTACTAATATTTGAGTTTAGCAACAGAACTATAAAAACTGTATTATGTTAATAAACACACACACACACACACACACACACACACACACACAGTATCGGGAATGGATCTGTATCGGTCGATACTCAGAATTTTGTATTGAGATTGAATCGGTTCCAAAACAATGGTATCTGTGCATCCTTGTGGTCGAATGACATGAGTAAACTCAAAATATATAAAATAAATATAATTTAAAATAACGAAATATAATTCAAAATAACGTGATTTATTCGGACATGCTGCTTCTTGGGTGGGAACACAGCATTAGATATCTGGACTCGAAACTACTCAAAATGTCCAAGTAAGAAAATCTTCTCTTTTTTTCTAATGTAACGCTTAATGGAATCTATTTCCAGCATCGCTAAATTAGTGGAATCTAAACGCCATGTTATTTTACTAGCTTGCAGAAAAAAAGAAAAAAAAAGCTTTCCAAAACAAAGATTGTCTGATGCACCCAATTATTACTTAAACACCAAAAAATGTGCCTTTAAAACATATTTTCACAAGTAATTTTAATAAGCTTGCCACATCATGGAATTAGACATGCAAATCAGCAGTAAAATGGCAGACACGGGTGCTTTTAGCATGCACTTCTCTGCTGAGTGCTGTTAGGTGTACAGTAACAGCAATGAGAATCAGTGGAAAGTGCAGGCTCGCATTTGATTTATGCTAACTAATATGGACGCTTGTTTGACCCAGAATTTGATAGTGGAAAATCAGTTTGGTGTGCAGTGGCTGACTTGCATAACAGATATGTAGACTATTACAGCCTGAAGATGACAGAAAAAATAACTGTACTCTGGTGCATACTGTCAGAAGCTGTTTGGAAGAAGTCATTTAAGAATCAACCAGATATTGATAGTGTTTTAAATAATATTTTAATATTCAATGGGTTTTTTTCAATAGGGTTTCAGTAAAATCGCTTAAATAAGGTTCGTGGCTAACAAAAACTCAAGATACTTTCACGTTTTGTACTACAACATAAGACACATCTGCTACATCCCACTCTTGAATTTTTAAATCAGTTGTGCTTTAAAAAGACGGTTGCTATCATGTTGCTAAATGGGACTACAGGTGGTGTCGGAGACATTAAACGTCATCGAGCTGATCTGGTCTGGAGCGCAGCTCGCTTGTGTTGGGCATTTGGATTTGTCTGTTATTTAGGTATTTTCATGAATAGCATTTTATAGTTTGTAGTATTTTTCTAAATGGGAATTCAGATTGTGTGTAGATAATTCCTTCACTTAGACTGTCGAGACAGATTCATTTGTTGATTTGTTGATTTATTTTAATAAACAATATTATGAAGATACTGCTTACTAGTGCAGCTTGTCTATCTCCTGCTCTTAGTAATGCAAACGTGTGAATAAATGTCTAAAAATACATACATGTTAACTGTCATCTTTACGTGATCAAGTGTTTTTACGTCTTTTTTCTTCATCTGAACTCATTTTACTCGGTCATAACTGCAATATTTACACTCCTCTATAAAACATATAGTAAATGTGACTGTATGGGCTGTTTTTCAATGTACTTTGTGACAAAAAAGGAATATTGAATGTTGCTCTGTCTCCATGATGGAATTTGCAGGCATTTGATAGATTTGTTCCTCACGCCTCATTTCTGTCGTCTGTTTAAGGTAAGCAGGCTGTGTGCATGCGAGCAATAAACTTATTTAAATATGTCTTATGATAATACTATGCAGGCAGATTTATACAAACAGTTTTAAACTTTTAGAACAACCGCAAAGCAAAACGGATGTATTTCCCACGTAAAAACGATCCAAAAGGCACGTAGGTCTATGTGCTTTTGCGTATTTATTTATTTTTTATAATATATACCGTGGATTATAATATAATAAACAGAGAAATTAACTCTATGTCATGGACAATATTTCTAAAAATAAGCTTGATAAGTTGTCTGTAGCAGGATGGGGCTGACGTCACTGACGAGCACCCCCAGGTCACTGTAGTCCATTTATAGCCTAATGTTAGCTTTTCAATTTTTGCGTTTGTATTTAAGATCCAAAAGTGCTCAAAGTTGTTTTTTGGTGTGAGGATTATCCAACTGGACAAAATGTGTAAGTGTAATGCACAGTGTTTGAACACAGAGCTTATTTTTTGCAATCTTCGAAAAGTCTATGGGAAAATCCTATAGGGATTTTCACGAGGGAACCAGTTTTATGCTAGCAGCCGATTAGCCTACAAAGTGACGTCATAGTTCCTCCACTCTATATGTAGTTTGAACGAGCAAGAAAAGTCATAATTTCAATGTAGTTCTTAATTTAGTTTAATTAATTAAATTAAATTTATATTTTAGTTATGTAATTACTTTATTTTTTTTAGAAATCAGGAACTGGTGTGTGTGTGTGAGAGGTGCATGATTGTTTTTGTAGTCCAGTTCAGTGACAGAAGTGTAGTTCTCCAGCGATCTGCTAGGATTAGGTTGCTGGTGATTGTGACAATAACTATACTAACTACCGATTATAATATAAATACTAAACAAGTACTGACTATACAAGTACTGTAAAAAAAATAGCGGGTATAATATACAGTAAAATTTCGGCAGCTGTGGTTGCCAGAAGTTTTCCATGAAATATAAAGTTACAGTGTGCAACGCTTTACAGAATACTTTTTGATAATCTATAAATTTTACATTTGAGTGCATTACACTGCATTTATGTTAAATAAAACATATGTACTGTTAACATTTTTACAGTAATTTTCTTTAGAAATAGCCATGAATTCCTTCACAGTAAACTACTGTGAATATACTGTAAATCTAACTAACATTCTATTTTGTTATAAACGTAATACAACTGTATGAAATATAATAGTATTTTATCATAAAGTTCAGTTTTACAGAAAATTACTGCATAATTGATTGCACAAAATACGGTTTGCCACAGATTTTTAAAACAAATCAGGTTATGGAAATGGCTAAATGAACAGAACAATATTGTGCAAAATGTTGTGCAAAATAGGTATTTAAGATTGACGATAAAAAGTAATGGAGCGTAATAATAATATTAATGATGATGATGATGATGATTATTATTATTATTATTATTATTATTATTATTATTATTATTAGCAGTAGTAATAGTAGTATCAGTATTATTATTAATAATAAGTAGTGTTTTGTTTATTATTATTATTATTTTTTTGAAAAGTCTACTTTTACAATTTGATGCTTGTAAATCACAGCAGAAAGTTCTAACCAGCAGGCCCATGTCATATACAGTACAGATACTTAATAAATAACCTACTATAAATTAAAAGAATTAACGTATGCTGTGTTTTTTGTTTTCACAAGCTTTGGAGATGTAACATAAATTCCATCTGCCACAGATTTTAAAAACAAGTCAGGTTATTGAAATTGCTAAATGAACAGAACAATGTTGTGCAAAAAAGAAAAAATCTAAGATTGAAGATAACAAGTAGTGGAACATGATTGGTGATACATTCACTAAAGTAAACATTGTTTTTTTTTTTGAGTCCTTGTACGATTAAGTTTAAGTAAAGCTTCTGGTGCATATGGAGAGAAAGAGAGAGTGTTTCTACAGGTGGTTTGTCAAGACCACTCACCTGTGTAAAGCACACTTAGAATCGCACAATATTAAAAATGTTTGGTCCCACTTTATATTAAGTGTCCTTAACTACTATGTACCTACATCAAAAAATAAATACAATGTACTTATTGTGTTTATAATGTATTTGAGAACACTTGTGGAGCTTTTGAGTTGGGATAGAGGTTGGGTTGTGTACAGGTTTGGTGGCATGGGTAGGTTTAAGGGTGGGTTAAGGTGTAAGGGATGGTCAACAGTGTATTTACAAATGTAGTTACAAAAGTTAATTACAGATGTAATTAGATATATTTATTAAGTCAAGCATAAGTACACAGTAAATACCCGTATTTACACAATAAGTACATTGTAACAAGCTATTAATTCCTGTGTAAGTACATATTAGTTTTGGCCACAATATAAAGTGGGACCAAATTTTTTTTAGATGGAGTGATTGTAAGAAAGAAAGGCGCAGATTTCACATGATCTACAAATACTGTCTACAGTTACTTGTTGAAGCTGTAAATAAATCCAAGATTATTGCAGTGTAATTCAGTGTTACTGTTCCTTTGTAATTGTTTGTAAAAATCAATACCAATTTACAAGTGAAAATGGTTCCTATATCACATTTTCTTCCAGGTAGCAGAGTGAAACATGGCTCTTTCTGCTAAACCCAAGACTTGATATCCTTTATTTTTTCAGAGTGTAACCAGAATAAAAGTCGGTGGTTGAGCATAAGGTTAGCAAACATTCCCGACCGTGGCTTTAATCGCACCACGCAAGAGCAAACATGCACTCGCTTTTGTTTGTTTAGGTTCATTTTTTCCCCCTATACACTATTGATTTTTTTTCTTGCCACCCTGTGTGTTTTCTCTCTTACCTTGTTTATATTGAATATCACTGTGTTGTAGTCTTAAAGGAGGGATTGTTGTTGTTCGAAAAATCTGTCATTGTTTACTCATCCTCATCTCTTTCCAAACCCATACAGACTTGGTTTCCATTCTTCACACAAAATGGGATATTTTAAACATCCATGTCAGTTGATTTCAAGCAAATGAGGCAGTCAATATCTAACATTACAAAAATCACTTAAAAAGAACACATTTAAATGAATTTAACATGTCATTACAATTAGTGAAAGACACCAAGATTACAGTGGTCTTTCTCGATAACTCGGTTTCAGCTTTTGCACCCTCCCAGTTTCGCGTTTGGTTTTTACAGCGCATGTGTCCTGCGTCCTAATTGGGTGTAGACCATTGTTAATCAATCTCCTCCGTGTCTCCCATACAGTACAGAATGCTTTCAGCTTGCCAAATTTACATAAATCTTCGATCACTAGCAGTGTGCGTTTCAGCAAGGATGAAAAAAGGGCTGTAACTGTCCGCATCATGACCATCGTAAAGGGGGTTGCTCACCGGATGCGCCCCTCCGTGCAGTGCCATGAATTTTAGAATTGTAAACATAGGTTTAAGTCTGCAAGTCGGCGGTTGTCTGCAGTGCCCAGCTGTGACTCAGGACACTGTTCATATTTCTGCAGCGCCCCAGAGCGCCATCTGAATAGTTTCATTTTAAATAGCGTGCAAACGTACATCTCCGGTTTGTCTTACTTCCAATTGTCATGTGCGGGGTGCATCCGCTGTGTGACCCCCCTTAAGGATGGAGTCTGCTTTAGTATCGTGGATCAGTGACTGCAGGAAAAAGAAAATTACGCTGGATGCCAACATTATCACACAAATGCTAAAACCATTATGAACCTTTTGCTGACAGTGATGAATGTTTGCGCCTGACAACAGGTTGTAATCTTTGCTTTCATTCTATAACACTGGACTTGTTTTTCTTCAAAAGTTTGAACTCTGAATGTTTAAACAAGAAAGAAAAGTGTGAAAATGTTAATGCCCATCTGAGAAAAGTGCATAAAGTATGTAGTGGGAGGTTTTACAGCTTTAAAACATCTATAATAATTGTGAAAATAAAGTTGATTTCGACTATGATAAGGCACCACTGCATTTCATCCAAAAATTAAACTTCTCTCATTTAGTTACCCTCAAGTGGTTATATAACACTGTAAAATTAATTGCTGGTTGTTGGGACAACATGAAGGAATTAAGTAAACCTATTATTTTTATTTATTTATTTTTTTTACAAATGTAAGAGGACTGAACATAAAACAATGAAGTTGTCCTAAAATAATTCACTAAATGTGTTTTAGCTCATTTTAAATAAGCAGCTTGAACAAACAGCAAACATCATTTGTTGAGTATATATATATATATATATATATATATATATATATATATATATATATATATATATATATATATATATATATATATATATATATATATATATATATATATATATAAATAGAAATACAATGGAAGTCAATGGCTACTAGTTTTAAAGGTCTCCAAAATATCTTCTTTTGTGTTTATAAGAAGAAAGAACCAAATGATGACAACATTTTATTTAATTGCCCTTTACCTTTTTTCAACCTCTTTTGACCTTTTGTCTTTTATTCAAGACCAAAAAATATATTTTGAACAAAGCTGAAAACCTGTTACCGTTGACTTCCATAACTTTTCCTACTATGGAAGTCAGTGGTTACAGGTTTTCAGCTTTCCTCAAAATATCATCTTCAGTGTTAAACAGAATAAAGAAACTCATAAATATATTTGTAATATCTGAGTTCATGAGATTCTTATCTCGCTAATGCTCTATTCCAAAACTTGTGATGACTTACAGATAAGGGACACCTGGAACAGTATATTAAGTCATGTGACATATAGTTGAAGTCAGAATTATTAGCCCCCCTTTGATTTTTTTTCTTCCTTTTTTAATATTTCCCAAATTATGTTTCACAGAGCAAGGGAATTTTCACAGTATGGCTCATAATATATATTTTTTTCCAGAGAAAGTCTTATTTGTCTTATTTTGTCTTATTTTTTATAAACAATTTTAAGCTCAAAATTATTATCCTCTTCAAGTTATATATTTTTTTCGATAGTCTACAGTACAAACCACCCTTATAAAATAACTTGCCTAATTACCTAACCTGCCTTGTTAACCTAATTATCCTAGTTACACCTTTAAATGTCGCTTTAAGTTGTATAGAAGTGTCTTGAAAATATCTAGTAAAAAATATTTACTGTCATTATGGCAAAAATAAAATAAGTCCGTTATTAGGAATAAGTTATTAAAACGTTTATGTTTAGAAATGTGTTGAAAAAAAAACTTCTCTCCATTAAACAGAAATTGGGTAAAAAAAATAAATAAACAGGGGGGCTAATAATTCAGGGGGGCTAATAACTGTACATACTTTGCCCACATGGCTGTTTGATGTTTAGACACACTATTTTAGTGAAGTGTGCTGATTTGTATTTGCTGTTTTAGTTAGTGTAAGTTCAGGGCGCATATGTGCTGAAGACGAATCAGAAAATAACATGAAAAGAGAAATCTTTTCATGTTATTTTCTGATTTGGAGGATTGGGAGAAGACGATGGGGATATTTTTGTTATATTTCTTTCTTTGATTTTCTAGCGCAACTTTCATTTGCCTCTCTTGTTTGCCTTGGTTCTTCAAATTTATTATTATTTTATTATTTTTTAATACATATTGTAGATTTATGGTATGAGGTGCTAACTCGTTGTTCTGTGTTTCTCTTGGCACCTTTTACCTTTAGTTTATTTATTTGGTCATCTTAATGTTACGCCTTCTAAATTCCTAAACACACTTCCATGAAGGATCATAACAGTTTACAACCACTTAAGGGATGAATGAATAGTGAATGCATTTTCATCTTTGGGTAAACTTTCCCTTTAGCAGTGGAAGACTTTTGGTTTAAATAAATTTCCCATACTGTTTAATATTAATAATAATAATAATAATAATAATAATAATAATAATAATAATAATACCTTTTTATTTTTAGGCACCTTTCAAAGCACCCAAGGACACCTTACAGCAGATCACAAGCACATCATACAAATTCAAACAGTGAAAATAACAATCAGCCTAATATTAAACCAGCAAATCATTAAAAGCTATCCTAAACAAAAACATTTTATCTGAGATTTAAATTAGAGTCCATTTGGCGAATGAACAAAGGCAGGGAATTCCATAACTTTGGTGCAGTACAACTAAAAGCCCTGCCACCAAATGACTTCATCTTGAAATTTAGAACAGATAACAACCCAGCAGAAGATGATCTCAGTGAGTGCAAAGGAGTGTACATATGAAGAAGATCAGAAAGATAGTGAGGGCCCTAGTTATGAAGAGCTTTGTATGTATGATAGTGAACAGGGGAGCCAGTGCAGGTGAAAGAGAATTGGAGTTAAGTGATCAGAAGTACGCGAGCAGGTAACTATAGCATGTCTAAGTTGCCTATTAGGGATGCCAGATAGGAGAGAGCTACAGTAATCAATCCATGATGTAACCAAAGCATGAACAAGCACTTTGTTGAGATAGTGAAGAGCAAAGTCTCGCAATGTTACACTAATAAAAAAAGGCTGAATGTGAGATATGACTAATTTGAGAACCAAACGAGAGCATGCCATCCCGTATAACCCCAAGACTTTTCACGTGGGTTGAGAAATCGACTGGGGAGTTTTCAATAAAGAGGGTAAGAGATTGAGCTTTGGATAAAACAGATTTAGAGCCAACCAAAAGGGTTACAGTTTTACTGGCATTTAACTTTAAGAAATTATTAGTCATCTATATATTAATCTAAAGTAAACATTTAGTTTCTCACAGGTAAATGCATGGAGAGATAATGGAAAGCCTGTGTTTTTGTTTGGTGTAGTTCCCTGAATGTTTTAAGCCATTAAAATGTAGTCAAGCTTCCCTCGTGCCTCTAATGTGGGCATCTCCTGTGAGTCTCTGTTAATGAACCTGAGTTCAATGCTGCAAAACACTCCGGCTTATTTAATTAACTGTATTTGCTTTAAAGTTTGCATTTCTCTGCACTTAAACAGAGCAATCATACCCAGCCAGGACAGGATCAACATCTTTGCGAAAGAAAAACTGTCACGATGTGTCCAATTATCCTCTGAGAAATTTACAAAACTAAATAGCTTAGAATATATTCAAGTCAAGATGAGGTACAATAAAAACTGTATTTTTAAAATATTTTTAAAATGGTAATGTATTCTTGTGATTAATTTGCTGAATCTTGTAGACAATAACTTTTGTGAAATAAAAAAGCAAGATCTCTGTGTAATATAATGCTATACTATCTTTCATTCAGCATTTGTTCCAAATTAATAAGGCGCTGTAGGCCATGTTAATTGTCAAAATAGTCACGGCTGAAAGGTTATACACCCTCCACCTCGTGTCTCCAACAACATCATTTTAATTCACAATATACTACCTCTTGTACCTTTTTGTTTAATGAAATTCCCAAAGCCTGAAGACATTCGGAATTTGTTAAGCAGTGATGAATGAACGAAGAAATTGTCTGTGACCTTCTGAACCATTAGTGCTCTTCATCCTCAAGGCACAGAAACACTCAAATACCCTAAAGGCAGAGAATCATGGGTCAAAGGTGAGATCAGAGTACAAGTACTTTTTTTGCGTTTAGTTGTTTGCCTAATTCTAAATGTGAGTAAAATATAAATAAGTCACAAGTAGGCATCTAAAACAGCAACACTGACTTCCTACTCTCTTTTTGGACCGGACTCTTTACTGAAACTCCATCTTACAAGGACTCAATATTTAATTGTGAATGGATTACAAATCACATTGCAGTACTTATTTTCGTCAACCTTAAATACCTTTTTTGCACAGTATCTTTTGCAGTATTGTTCTGTTTCGCATAGGGCTGGGCGATAAAATCATTATCAATAGATATTGACCAACCGCCATTGTCAATATTGCTAAAAAAAGATTCGGTATGAAGCTTCGGTATGAACGCTATAGTTTTATTAAAATGTGGCTGCTGAGCGTGCGTATTGGAAGCAATGCCAATAAGCTTGGAAGTAAGTTTGTCATTTCCAATGGAGGCACATGACTTGCATGTCGCACACATGGGTGCGATGCGCACATAAACCACACGCATTTTCCAGCCGCACCTTTTAAAAAAATCTGAAACTTTGATGAATGCCACATGTGCACCACAATTCATGTAAGTAGAACTAACCAATCTGCTTCACACTTTGTACGGAATATGCACATTTTATAAATAACTGCGGACTAATTACCTTAGACAAATGTGTCCGTTTGTCATCCTCTGAGAAAGTAGTTAACGGTCCCCTATTATGAGAGACAGCAAGGGAGCGTGAGCGCAGTCCATTGTAAATGGTCAAGGAATCTACGAGCAAGCACTTCAGGTCACAATAACAACACATGCACTTTGAAACATCTTATTTGTCAAGTTTAAGAGTCTCTTTGACACTTATGTTTATTTTATTACAAAGAGATCAGATTTATTCATTCATTTTCTTGTCGACTTAGTCCCTATAATAATCCGGGGTCGCCACAACGGAATGAACCGCCAACTTATCCAGCAAGTTTTTACACAGCGGATGCCCTTCCAGGCGCAACCCATCTCTGGGAAACATCCACACACACATTCACACACACACTCATACACTATGGACAATTTAGCCTGCCCAATTAACCTGTACTGCATGTTTTTCGACTGTGGGGGAAACTGGAGCTCCCGGAGGAAACCCACGCGAAGGCAGGGAGAACATGCAAACTCAACACAAAAACACCAACCGAGCGTAGGCTCGACCCAGTGACCTTCTTGCTGTGAGGCGACAGCACTACCTACTGCGCCACTGCCTCGCCCAAGAGATCAGATATTTTGTTCAAATGTTTTTGATTATTAAAACTAGTTGCCTTGGTACTGTTGGTAAAAAATAAAGTGGTTAAATAAAAAAAATCCCAATATTCCTAAATGTATTGTTAAAAAGTTTTCATGATACTTTTTCATGATGAAATATCGCTCAGCCCCATTATAAGTAACAGTACTAGTATAAGTACTAGTCATAGTAGGAGAAAAATGATTTTTCTATTCTTTTTCTAATGATTCTAAATAACTTCTCAAAAGTTCAGTTTAAAACACATATATAAGGTCAAAATTAGTAACTCTTTTAAGCTATATATATTTTTTTTTTCTCTCTATAGTCTACAGAACAAGCCATCATTATACAATAACTTACCTAATTACCTTAGTTAAACCTTTAAATGTCACTTTAAGCTGTAAAGAAGCATCTTGAAAAATATCTAGTAAACGATTATTTACTGTCATCAAATGTCACTTTAATTTATATATACATGGATGGATGGATAGTAAGACAGACAGACAGACAGACAGACAGACAGACAGACAGACAGACAGACAGACAGACATATGGATAGATAGATTGATAGATAGATTGATAGATGGATGGATGGATGGATGGATAGATAGATAGATGGATAGATAGATAGATAGATAGATAGATAGATAGATAGATAGATAGATAGATAGATAGATAGATAGATAGATAGATAGATAGATAGATAGATAGATAGATAGATAGATAGATAGATAGATAGATAGATAGATAGATAGATAGATAGATAGATAGATTTACTTACAATTAGTGTATTTAACAGGATATTGGAAAAACCTTTCATTGCAATATTTTGTTTTCTGTGATACACATTTTCACCTGATGATTTCAGTAGATCTATTTGGACTGAATTCATTAATTTAGATTGACTGTTTAGATTTTTTTAAGGGAGAGAATCTTGCATAAAATAAAATCAACAAATTAAAAGTAAAAGTACGCAAGTCATCAATAGGGTTAGGATTAAAAGTATAAATACTGTACTGTAAAAATAATAGAGCAAAGAGATACACTCAAAAAATAATTTGCTGCTTGTTCAAACTACTTATTTAGAATAAGCTAAATCAACAAAATTCCTACATTTTTGGAGAGACAAATTAATTGTTTTATGTTCAACCCATTTAAATTAGTAAAAACAGTTAAGCTAACTTGATCGATTTGTGTTGGGACAACATGAAATATTTGTGTGGAACCCTGCTTTTCGGTGTAAAATAGAAACAAATAGAGATCAAATTAAAATAAACAGCGCTTTATTGTTTTCTGGTGAATCTAACAGTACTAAGATGCAAAAATTGAATACTTAAATGTAAAATAACTCCATACATTTTATTACACTGTATAATTTATAGTGCCTGAATGCATACAGTCACAGGTCTTAAAAACACAGACAGATAAAAAAAAAATACTTTCACTTTAATATGTTTAAACTTTTTAGTGACTCCACAAATCTCTTGTGTCCTGAACTGATCCTGCTCAGCTATACTCTCAACATAAAAGCTCAACGTTGCATATACAACACAAATCAATTAAGTTAACTTAACACATTTAAGTGGATTAAACATAAAACAATTAAGTTGTCCAAAAGAAAAACCTCAAGATTTGTGTTGCTTCAGCTCATTTTAAATATTTGTATTTAATTTTTGAGTGTACATGCTCTCTTTTTTCTTGTTTGAATATAAGCTGGTTCCATTGTCCAATGTCCCATCAGTCAGCGCAAAAGTTTGTGATGCTTTCAAATGAAACCGAAAGTGGAAGTAACATGTAAAAAAGAGGTATTTCTGCACAGCGTTGTACCAATTTGAATGCACAAACGCTGTCTTTGACAGTTCAAACATTGTGTGCAGAGTAAGTGCAAATCGCCTAGGCCAGCAGGACAGGTCATTTGCACTAAGTATAATTGGATGCTCTGCAATTATTACTATCATTGCTAATCGGTGTGGAGATGAAGGTGGCATAGAAAAAACTTCATCCTTAAGCAGAGTGCAGTAGACAAGGTTTTGACCAGAGCACGGAGCTGACATTGCACTTCATTTGCATTCATCTCGGGTGTGCAAACGCAGACCTCTCAGTCAGGCTTCAACCGTCTCGCATCCATAATGCAGCAGGAGGGAAATCCAAGTGAGTTTTACACACACACACACACACACATACTGCTGAGAAAGACCCCTGCCGATAGCACGAGGAAAAGCTGGAGAAGCAGAATGCAGAAAAGGGGTTATGAATGCGACTCTATTGCCACAAATTAAACAAAGCGAGGAGCAGAGGGCAGGATGGACGGCATTTTGAGAAATCTTCTGTAAGTGGCTTCTCCATTTCTTCCTGCTGCCGTTCTAATTGTGTGCATGAAGCTCAAGTTTGCCCCCTAGTGTTCACACTATTCCCCAGAGGACTTCGGGTTCAAATATAAATGACAACCTCCCCCCAACTTCCCCCGCAATGCAATATCCTACAGATAACTTTCCCTGCACTCAACACGCTTGATCATATGATTTTGTGCCTATGAATTATGTAATACCTTTGAGTTAGTGGTTTAATATGCAGTCACTCTATCCCTTTACATCAGGCCTTTACAGAATTTAAGCCACTTAATGCAAAGCGCTGCTTGAGGGAAACTCGCTCGTATGTCCCACGACGCATGGCCAAGAGTTAGCATGCAATACCACTTTCCTACTTTTAACATTTATCATACCTTAACCACAGAAGACTACCTAAATTATTAAAAGCAACTCTAGTTATAGCATTCGGTATGAAGTAGAAATGATTAGTTTAGCCCTAGAAAAGAAGGATTTCACTTACAAACATAACTATTACATTAGTAAACTTGAACTTCCCAAAAATGGGAATCTATAAATACAATACAAACATCATTAATTCATGTTAGTTCATAGGAAATGTGTACAAAAGTTTAAGCTCTACATCAGGGGTGCCCAAACTTTTTTGTATAAAGGACGAAAGGCCAAATATCATTAAGAGCTGTGGGTGAAAGGTAAATATACTTGGTTAAACTCGGTCTTGGAGGAGTTCTGGAGAGTTTAGCTCCAACCCTAATTAAACACACCTAAACCAGCTAATCAAGTTCTAACGAGACATACTAGAAACTTCCTGGCAGGTGTGTTGAAGTTGGAACTAAACTTAAGACAGCAGCCCTCCAGGACCGAGTTTGGACACCCCTGCTCTATTGAATTGAGGTCTGGTGACTGTGAAGGCCCTTTAAGTACAGTGAACAGTTTGTAGTCTGAGATGATTCATGCTTTATGATATGGCGCTTTATTCTGCTGGAGGTAGCCATCAGAAAATGGGTAAACAGGTCATAAGGAATGGACATAGTCAGCAACAATACTCAGGTTGGCTGTGGCGTTGAAACGATGCTCAATTCAAAAACTGCTCATTCAAAAAGAGGAATTTCAGTTATGGACATTAACTATTAGAGTAGTAAACTGGAACTTACCAAAAATGGGAATCTACGGTGTAAATATGGGGCATACACAATTAATTCAAGTTAGTTCATTGGAAATGTGTACAAAGTTGTAAGCGCTAGATCAGGGGTGGCCAAATTTTTTTTTTATATAAATGACATAAAGCCAAATATTATAATGAGCTGTGGGCCAGCATCTTCAGCAGAAAAGATATCCAAAGATGCCGTTTTAAATTTTAGAGTTGATCTGTTGTTTTCAAACAAATGAAGACAGCAGAAGTCAATAATTAATTTGAATAAAATATATTATGTGCAAAGGGGAAAACGTTTTAGTTTAATTACCCAGACATTAAAAGAAATATATTTTAGAGCGGTAATCACAATATTTTGAAACCGTATTATTACCCAAGGTTACTTTATTGAATTGAGATCTAGTGACTGTGGAGGCCATTTGAGTACAGTGAACTCATTGTCATGTTCAAGAAACCAGTCTGAGATCATTCGTGCTTTATGACATGGTGCTTTATCCTGCTGGAGGTAGCCATCAAAATATGGGTAAACTGGTCATAAGGAACGGACATGGTCAGCAACAATACTCAGGTAGACAGTGGCGTTTACATGATGCTCAATTCAAAAACTGCTCATACAAAAAGAAGGATTTCAGTTATGGACATTAAGGTAGTAAACCTAAACTTAGCAGAAATGAATGGATGAAAACAGCCTAGGTGCAGACTGGCCCAAATCTATCAGCTGATAACCACTGATAATACCTATTCAATCGAGTTATAACATTCAAAGCGGGTGATATTTGTGACCCTGGACCACAAAACCAATCATAAGAGAATACTGGGAAATGTTGATTTTGGAAAATTGAGATTTATACATTGTAATAAATATGCTTATAGATAAAGACGGCTGACATAAAACTATTTGAAAAACTGAAATCTTGAGGGTTCAAAAATATTGAGAAAAATGCTTTTAAAGGTGTCCATATTAAAGGTTTTAGATGTTAGTATCAGTATTGTTTGTTTTTAGAATTTTTATAAGCTAATACAGTGACAATGCACGTTTAAAAGTTATAAAATTGATAAAACCATATAAAGATTGTAGTCAGTCACTTCTGCCTGAATGAATGGTTTTATTCACGTCCCCTCATAATGCAGTTTCTAATAAACTTATGACCAATCAAATGCTCTCTAGTATCTGACATGCCCCACCCCCTTCAAGACGCTTCTCATTTGACGCTTTTAAGCTTAAACACTCTCACTAGCAGAGCTGTGATAAAACCAAACGCTATTGACTGATTTTTTAAAGGGGAGGAGCTACACTATGTCCCACCCTCTCTTTGTGTTTCAGTTGAGATTAAATCAAACGTCAAATGAAAAATGCACATTTCCAAGCCTTTCAGGGGACCCAGTGGTTAGCAATGCAAAGTATTAATCAAAAGTTGAGTTTTGATATATTTATGAATTTAAATTTACAAAATGCCTTCATTGAAGACTTAATAATCATTTTTATTTCAATATTGAATATTCAAACGCTTATTTTTTATATATTAATCAATACATTTGACTAATACAATGTATTTTTAGCTTTTCCCACAAATATAATCAGTTTTTCTGGTTGCGCATAGACTGGTTTTGCAGTCCAGGGTCACATTTTAAAGTATTACCCCAAATCCTGCACGGATAACATCATCTGTTTTTTTTTTTTTTTTTTTTTTTTCTGAAGGTGGGTCATTATTTTATTTTATTTTCTCTGTGAGTTGCAGTAGTGTGTTGAGCAGCAGGAGCTGGAAGTGCTGAGGAGCTCCAGTGGATTTGGAGCAGGATGAGTTAGAGCTTATTATCAGACTCACAAACAACCTCTGAAGACTGAACACTGCAGATTGTATTCATCACACTGTAAATACTGATATAAATACAGAAATAAGCAACTGTCAACCTTGCCATGACAAAAAAAATAAATAAATAAATTTAAAAAATTATAAATAAATAATAAATGGTGAATTAATAGCCCAAATAGTGAAACTATTAGTGTGTGTAAGCAAGTTTTTTTTTTTCTTTTTTTTTTTTACAGTACTTTCAAAATATTCACAAATATCTCTGTTTTAAACTATTATAAATAATTTACCAAAGTCACACAAGGGATAATTTCACATCTGTCACATACATAATGAAGCTTTTTCCTCATGAATGTAAAAATGTAAAATAAAGTAATATTAATTATAACTCTTGTGCTTTTATTATGGGGGGGGGGGGGGGGGTCTGCAGTTTAATTGACAGAATTTTACAACGTATGTTGTCTACTGTAAACTCACTAACTTTTGTTGGTCACATCCATGATGCATTTAATTTCCCCATTTAAAATTGAAATAATGTTTACAGATTAATATTTTCTGATCCAAAGTGGTAGACAAAGTGCCTTCCAATGAAAACTATCCTTTGGACTAATTTGGGTATACTGTAAAAATAAATAAGTTACTTTACTTTAAAAAAAAAAAAGAAAAAAAGCAGTAAACCCATTGACCTAACTTTTATAATTATGCACATACCGGCCACTTTATTAGGTGCACCTTACTAGTATTGACCCCTTTTACCTTCAGAACTGCCTTAATCCTTCATGGCAAAGATTCTACATGGTACTAGAAATATTCCTCAGAGATGTTGGTCCATATTGACATGATAGTATTTCTGTGCACATCCATGATTCGAATCTCCCCTTCCACCACATCCCAACGGTGCTCTATTGGATTGAAATTTGCTGACTGTGGAGGCCATTTTAGTGCAGTGAGCTTATTGTCATATTCCAGAAACCAATCTGAGATGAGTAGTGGCTGATAGTTTCTTTTTTACTTATTAATTAGGCAACTAGGGACCGGGGGGGGCCCAAGTTCGAGTACTCACTCTGATCCCCCAGGCTCTTCGCTGGTTGGGGGAATTTCCAAATTAAACCAAAACAATCCATTACAATTGGCTTAAGACTGGCAATCAAAATTCGGGACATTGCAACCTGCAGAACTGGGGATTTTTTTATTTATTTTTTATTTAGACAACGAGTTTACTCTCTTTTTTTAAAAGTAAAGTTAACTAGTCACCTTTTACAGTGTACATTTACATTCTTGAGCAGTGTTGATTAATGTACGCTGTCCCTTTGTTCTAAAATAAATCAAATTAAGGGGGCAAAAATGTAATTTATAAATTAAGAGATCCTACATCCATCCATTCACCAACCATCTATCCTTCCGATATCCCTCTTTCTGCCACATGACTTTCTATTCAATTCATCTTCAACAGCAGCAGATAATCAACAGCACATCCCTCTGCAGAGCTTATATCCACATATTTAAGATGTGCTCTGTTCATATCTTGATGCAATTAGACGCGGTGTGAAAATCACACCCATCACACTTCTGACACTTTCTGCAGTGTGAGCTGAACCGTATGGATTTTTATCTTTTTCTATTGGCCAAATGGAAGGGAAATGTCAAGCAGTGGATGACGGACTCTTCTTTGACTCGCCTGTTGTGTTTATTAATGGCTTCTATGCGTTTTTTACTTTAGTATTTCCAGTGCTTGTGACTATCAGACTCTCAGTATTCTCAACCCTCTGTCCGTTCACTGACCGTCTGATGCATTTTGCACAGAAAAATAGCTGGACGGGGATTAAAATCGATAGTTCCTATATGACTGGCTGGCACTATACATAACTTTAAGGTCAGGGTGAACCAATTCACCTAAAAATAAATAATATGTAAGATTTTGTTACAAAAACCCGATTTTGTCTATGCTTACTAGGCTAGAAAAGAGTTTTGTTTGAGGTAGGGGTGAATAATATATCGTTTTGGCATTGATATCACGGGATCTGTAATGTGAAGTCAGGAAGATTATAGTTGACCAGGTACAATTTTTGAGTCATTTCAGTTTAACTATAAAAACAAATCAAAGTTCATCAGTTGTGTGTTTTATGGCCTGCATTTTAAGTTTAAAGGATTTAGTCACAATAACTTATGGTAGTTTTTAGCTTTAAAAAATATATATTTTAATTAAATTATGTATACAGTGAAGGCTATACAATGTTATTGTACATTTGATTTTTTTATTTCAGTACCTGATTACTGTTTGACTCATTTATTTATATCGTTGCTCTACTGTACAATCACCGGCCACTTTATTAGGTACACCTTACTAGTACCATGTTGGACCCATTTTTGTCTTTAGAACTGCCTTAATCATTCCTGGCATATATTCAACAAGGTACTGGAAATGTTCTTTAGAGATTTTGATTCATATTGACATGATAGCATCACGAAGTTGCTGCATATTTGTCGGCTGCACATCCATGATGCGAATCTCCCATTCCACCACATACCAAAGATGCTCTATCTGGTGACTGTGGAGGCCATTTGAGCACAGTGAACTCATTGTCATGTTCAAGAAAACAATCTGAGATGATTAGTGCTTTGTGATATGGTACGTTATCCTGCTGGAAGTAGCCAGCAGAAGATGGGTACATTGTGGTCATAAAGGGATGGACATGGTCAGCAACAATACTCAGGTAGGCTGT